>NW_017731621.1:1550568-1588855 GCF_001890085.2 Hipposideros armiger | reverse complement strand
GTGTTTTATAAATTTTGGATATTAACCCCTTATCAGATATATCATTGGCAAATATCTTCTCCCATTCAGTAGGCTGCCTTTTTGTTTTATTGATGATTCAAGGTATCTTTTTTAACATAAGGAATATGCCTGTCTCTCTACACATATTGTAAAAGAGAAAAGAAAAGAAAAAAATGGATAAAATAATGAATTATGTTTCCAGTCTGAATAAACTTGTTCTTAATTCGAATTTTTATTTTTTCCAACTTTATTGACATATAACATTGTGCAAATTTAAGGTGTGCACTGTGATGATTTGAACAATCAAACTTTCATAATAAAAAAAGACTTTTTTGTTACAGTCTAAGCAAGAAACTTTGTTTTGCCCTTTCTACTTTATTATCATCCGTTGTGTGGCCTGTGTATGTCCCATTCATCCTTAGCTGGCTGAGGGAAATTATACACAAAGTGGATTGGAGAAGAACATGGTTGGATCACTGAGCCACATTCCATCATTCCTGACGGGCACGTGCTCACGTGTTCTATCTGTGAACTGTTGCTATTCACATTCCTCAAGAATGGAATCTTTCCTTAATCTAAGGGGCCTTTTCAGGACCCTTTCCCTCTGATGCGGGAGGCACCTTGACTCTCTCTGTTGTTAGACAGCTCATCTTCCACTTACAACCCACAGCTACATCTCTGAGCGTGTTTATCTACATAGTGTTATCTCCTGATATCCCTTGGGTGAGAAAATAAGGCAGGTTAGCAGCCAGCCCCAGGCCAAGGCACGTGAAGACAGAACTATTGATAAATCAGAATGGATGTGTTCATTTTAAAAGAAAAGGATGGAGCCAAAATGGTAAATGTAGTTTTCCAAATTGGTATTCACATTGACTAGTGCCTTAATAAACGTGATTCGAAGTTATTAGAATTTTAGATCATCACCTGAACTAAAAGACAGACTACTGCATCCTGTTTACTTATCTGATCTATCTCTCCATGCTGGCAGTAGTGTCACTGACAGAAAACTGGTGGCTGGCCACATCAAAAGGTCACATTTTAGTGGTGTCTGAATGTTTGTAGAACTCTTCATTTTAAGATTGTTAGCTTCAGAGGTACAAATGATTAAAAACCAATGCTACTTCGCTCCTTTTTTGTTTCTTTTAATATGATGAGCCCCAAGAGCTTCTGTTGTCATTAAAAACTAAAATGCTTGTGCAAAGCTTGTCCCCATAAGCCTTTTTGAACGTGCCCCCCCTCCTGCATACAACCAGGAGGTCTATGTTAAGTAGGGTTAGCCTGTTAAAGTGATTGCGCTCAGTGTTTCATTGTCACATGGCAGTAGCTTTGAGGCAGGTGGATTTCTCTTGCACAGAGTATAGACTCTAAGTTACAGAAATATACGTCATCACTGTTTGCAAATTTTATTAGGAGGACATTGCTCTGATTATAATGATCTCCATTGCATAGAGTAGCGATTTCAAATGACTATGTCACTTGAAAATTCATTTTCATGAATGCCTGACCACGAGTATGTGAAACTGTGCTTCACAGGTGCTGGAATTTACTTCCTCTCAGGGGAGGGTGGTGATCACGGCGGGGATGGGGGGGGGGGGGGTGGTCCTCTCTCCCATGGAGAGCCACACATCCAAATGACGACTGACCGGCTGGCATCAGAATATAGTGTACGTGTGTTAGATTAAAATAAAGTCTATATTAAAGGAAGACTATAACTGAGCACCATTGGAATTGCCAAAAAAGAACATATTCTGGTTTATCTGAGTAAGTGAAGCGGCACTGAAAGTGGAAATTGTACCGCAAGGAATATTCTAAAAATTATTTCTAATAAGGAAGGGGCTTTTATGCTTTCCCGAACTGTGTTTTCTGAATCCTTAAGATCCCTTGTATTAAAACTTAATCAAGTAAAAAGTATTCCAACCATTCTAAAAATGATCATTTTAGCAACAAAGAGGCTCCCACGTATTGTGCATCATTCAGATGTTGGCAGAGGTGGTGCTTGGGCTCATTTAGATGGCAGAGGACGGTTGGAACTGCTTTTGCTGACTGGCTAGAAGAGGCAAAGTTTAAATATGAGACGTGAATTTCGCCCCATAGGCTTCTTTCTCCTCTCTTTAACAAGCATAAATAAAGGGCTGTAAATAATTGAAGCCGAGACTCATCCGGCACTAGAGACATATATGAATTTTAATAAAATTCAAGGACAGTTGATACTTCGGCCGGCTGGCAAAGTGACACACTTTTTATATCTTGGGTCAAAATAACATTGTGTCCTTTCTGATTCTTGAGATGCTTGGCTTCCTAAAATGACCATCTTTATTTAGATTAAGGGCCCATTTAGAGTAGTTTTAATAATGTATGGTTTCATACATAAGTGGTTCCATAATTTATTTTACCATTATTCTCTGTCAGGATTTTGAATGTTATTGTTAACTAAGGAGAAAAGAGAGAGTCCAGCCAGTCAAGCTGGTTGCCTTTGTTATTATCAATTGTTGTCCTTAAACAAACCAAAAAACAACCCTAATTGCCTGTCAGTAACGGCCAGTTAGTGAATTAAAAATTACCTCAGTAAATCTCATCATTCCAGGTTCACAGGTGAGCTGCCTCTAAGCTGGAACCCACTTATCATGAGTAACCCATTTACCAGAGGAACTTTCTATCGATGTATGCCCAATTCCTCCACCCACACCAAAATTATTAACCTGCATGCTAAGGAGATCTCCAGCCTTCATCCGCTGATGCGGTTTGATTTTCCCACACAATTGAACCCACAGGCCTTTAGGTTTTATGTCATCTAGGTGAAAATTCTAGAAGAATAAACCCTTTCTATAAATATGAGTACACATGAATATACACATAGCCAAAGGAGATGAGATTTCTAGAAGCAACATCTGAAATAAACACTGCGGCTTTGCAACTTCTGAGTATGGCTTCAGGACACAGGTGGCATTCCTATTATTTCTAGATCTTTCGGTGCTCTGCACTGCACTCGTGGCCCTTGTGTGCTGAGGTGGATGGTTGCCAAGCTGTCCGTAGAGATCAGGATGCTTCAGGTTGCTAATGAAAGCTGTGTGTGGAAGTCACAGCAGCAAGGTGATCTCAAGGCCCGTGTGCAGTCATAGGTCCTCAGCTGGGCAGTTAGCTCATCATCTTGGATTCTCCCCGATTCCAGGATACTCTGTCCTTAAGGTGCTCACTCAATCAGGGTACTCTCCACACGGCTGATCTCCACAAATCCGAATGCCTTTCTGCTGTTAAATATATTCATGATACTGTGGACACAGAAAACCTCCCACAGTTATGTTTCCCAGGGGAAATGTGGTTTCCAAAATGGATACCATATGACCTGGGAGGGGAATTACAGTCATTTTCATAGCGAATTGGGTTGTTATTTTTAATATTTCTGTATCTTCCTGTCCTGATGAGCTTTTGGGTTTCAGTATCAGTAGTGTTCTGTTTCATGGTTGTTTTCAGTAACAGAAGACGTAAATCTTCCCAAGCCGTTTGCTTTCCCTCAATCAGTGTTGTAGGAAAAAACAAGCAAACACATCAGGATTTTCACAGTAAACATGGAGCTGAAGGCAAGATCATAGGTATCACACTTTTTATAGTTTGTAGTCTTTGTTTTGGCATAGTTACTAACTTTGTGACACGATTTCCAAGGTAGTAAGTGTGTCTGTTTTTACATAAGCATGAACCCTTGTCATCCCGTTTTAGAGCAACTTATTATACTATTGTAGTCCATGTTATTTGGTAAAAGCTTCATTCATAGTAGTGCTGTCATGACTTCATCAACATGAGAATCCCTCTTCAGTTTATTTGATTTGATTGCCCTTATAACATTGTCTATAAAAGCCAACAGGCAAAAGTAAATCTAAAAGATATTTGTAGCGCCTTTCAGAGGGGAGGGTGTTGGTGTAATCATGATGAGCACTTTGTTCCCACTCTACTTGGTCCCCGCTCTTTGTCACCGCTCTACTTTGTCCCCGCTCTACTTTTCCCCACTCTCCCAACAGCAAAAGGCGCTCTGTCTACATGTAGTCACACCTCTCAACATTAAACATCAAGAAGAAAACAAAAAACCCAGGCAGTAGTTATTTGTGTTCGGCTTTCACTTTTGAGTTCACTATCAAAGCTGTGCCACACTTAAATGATAATCTGCTATTTATTTCCCACGTGTATAACCTACTCCTCTTCAAGGAGTCTGTTTAGCAAATATTGTCAATTCCAGAAACTTATGATTGTAATTTTGGTTGCCCCAGTTTAGAGCTGTCACTTTAAAGGTGAAGAACTGTCGTAATATACTGTGTGTTGTTGTTATTAAAGATAACAGTAATTATTTTAATAATTTTAAAATACCAACAATAAGAATTCCAGGTGACTTTTCAGTTTTGTATTTGACTCCCCAGTGCCATTCAAGGGATATCTGAAATCATGAAAAGTTTTAACAGGAGCAAAAGTAAGCGAGGACTAATCAAAAGAAAGTTTCTATAATAAAAGATGAGGATATTTAACTGATTAGACAAAGGCATGCTGTTTATATGACCACAGATGGTCCCTCCCCTAGTTTTTAGTGACATCGTATTCAACCTGGATTTACACCTGAAAGTTTTTTAACCTCGGCTCCCATAGTCCGGGTTGAGTTATTAAATTTAAACCTCATGGCTTTTCCTGTACTTTCCCTGGGTCCCACCTAGGCCCTGTTGAGGAATCATATTGCCGGTGCCTTGGGTTTAGTGTGCTTCTGAGTGGCTTTCCCTTCCATATCTTTTCCGTGGGTGGATAACAAGCAGGAAGACCAGCAAGCGTGAGAGTCCCTGAGGATATTTATTTTAGGCTGCTGTTGTCACTGTTGATAGTTTTTGGGTTTGTTTTGTATTGTTTTACTTTATCTTGAGGTAAGGATGTATTAATTCCTTTCATTTGAGTGAGGGGATAGGATTTTAAATTCCAGAGTCTTCTCTCAGTGTTGCCCCTCCTGTAAACGTCCCATACTGTCTGCATGGAAGACCCTGTGTACAGCCACGAGCCATGGCGTGGAACCCCCGCCTCTGGAGAGCCAGCGTGGCCAGAGGAGAACCAGGAGATCTTTGTGGCCTGTGAGCTAAGCCTTAAGACTAAAAGGAGGCCTGCAGTTGTGTCTTCTAACCAAGCCCTAGCTTGGATCCTTGGGTCTTTACATCCTCCTGGTGAACTCAGGGAGGAAAGAATGTCGGGAAAGCCTCTTAGGAAAAGTAGTGCAGCCTTTGTCCTCCAAACCAGAGCATCTGGCTGAAGCCATTCATACCCTACACACACACACACACCTCACCATCCCCCCACCCCCCAGATCTCACCCCGCCATGCTAGAGCTGGCAGTGATGGGAGAGGCACCCGGGCTGGCCGTGGGAGGCAGCCTTAGTACATTCCACGCCAGCCATGTGCAGTTACAAGTGAGCATTCCAAAGAGAAAAACACTTTGTGGGGAAATCAGAACTTGCATTAGCTTCTTCAAAAGCTGCATCAAAAGTTCCTACCCTCGCACCATGGACCGGTTAAATCCTAGACCTTGGGTTTGACCCCACTGATTTTCCTCCTGACGAACAGAGTAGGGGGAAAGGAGTAAAGAGTGATAACAAGTGTGCCATGGACTGAATGTTCATGTTCCCCCAAAATTCATGTGTTACAACCTAACTCCCACAGTGATAGTATTCATTGGGAGGTGATGAGGTCATGAAGGTGGACCTCTCATAATGGGATTAGTGCCCTTATATTATAAAAGGGATCCCAGAGAGCTCCCTCACCCCTTCCTCCACTGAGGACACAGCCAGAAGATGGCTGTTTATGAACCAGGAAGTGGGCTCTCACCAGACATCTTGATCTTGTACTTCCTGCTTCTAGAACTGTGAAAAATAAATGTTGGTTGTTTAAGCCACCCAGCCTATGGTATTTTTGTCTAAAGAGAAGGTAGGTAGAGGAGCCAGCTATTCCGAATGCAGACCTCTGGGAAAAAGAGTTGCCTCGCCCCAGGAAAAAACCTAGTCATGTAGTCACTTCCAAATAGACCAGACTTTGGACCAAAAAGAACATTGTGATACCTTTTTCATGACCTTGGATATTGTATTGGACAAGCTACCACTGAACAATGAGAAATGTAAAGGCAGTGACAATGTCTTACCTGATTCTCAATAAACCGTTTAATAAATGAAGGAAAAACATGGTGGAATGAAGGCAATAATAATGGACACTATGGCAAGGTTCAAAGAGTATTAACTATGAGGGAGAAGTAAATATGGACAGATCTTTCTTTTGTCTTTCTGGAGAGACTGATTTGCAGAATTATCACGCTTTTAACTTTTCAGGGTCCTCAAGGATGTTCTTGAAGAAAATATAAAAATTTTGTTCCATTCCTAAGTTATCTTTTCCAAATAAAAGAAAACTTATTTTTCCATTACTACCTTCTAGAATCTTACCTTGAACCGTACCGGAGTTCACATTTCCACAGTCTAACCTGTGTATTCAGAATGCATCAAACTTACATAAAAATCCATAGATGTCAATTTGTTTGACCTGACAGGCATTTCCTGGTAAAATTTTAATGCCACATGTTTGGCTTTAGACTAGTCAAGGGTGGTCGGGGTTCTGGATTCTAGCAATGGAATTATGGTCGCAGCATCGTAGAGAGAGAGTGGGAGGAGGTGGCTTGTGTCAATCCAGTTACCATGAAGTTGGCTGTAGCATTTATTTTTCGGAAGCTTACAGTCTGCCATGGTCAGACTTAATGAGTTGAGCTCCTAGCTTCCAGAAACAAAAAAGAGATTACCTTAGCCACATTATAAGAAAAAAATTCTGTCTATTCCCGGGTGAAGTAAGGCCTTTCTGGATGTCAGCTAAAGCATCATTGACAGCCATGACTGGTGCCTAATTTTCCCAAGAAACCAGTGATTTCTTTTATTTTCGTTGTACAGGTTGACCCACCAAATTTAAGCCACTCTAGAGGGGTCTCCCCTCCTCTCTTACATATAGATAGATATTTAATTTTTAATATTCTCTTCCAGGTTTTTTGACAGGTTATACATATGCTGATAGAACTAAGCTTATTATTTGAAGCACAGAGCTGCTTGTCACCGAGGCTTCATTAACACCGTTATCACTGCCTGACATTTATCTTATAATTTTCTAGAGCTGAGTGTTGTGTCTCCATGGAAACCCAAATTGCAATTGAAACAAGTACAATAATAAAGGCATCCACCGAGATTGACAGCATGCAAAGCCTGGTTACGTTTGTTTATAGTTCCTTCCATAGCTACAGCTAGAGATAGAGAATACGCACTTTGGGTATTTAGAATTAACTCTTGTGTCACATGTGGGACCTGACTCCGCGTATATGGCAAAGTTTACCGTGATATCATAGGTTCCGATGTTAGTAATTAGGTCTCTCATTTTTACTGGAATCGTCTCAAGGCATTATGAATATTGGATGTAAAATTAACCGTGATTCTTTTTGGATGCAAAAGAAAATTCTTCCTGGTTGATTTGGACACTGTGAAATGTTGGTCAGGCCTTAAACCAACAGTTGGTGGTGCCTGATGGATTTCTTTCTGCGCAGGGGCAACCACACACTTGTGCTATTTTTCCCCCTTGATATGGAGGAACCTGTGCTCCCCTAAGTTCATGACTTCACATCAAATTGGTTGGAGCCTCAAAGCGAAGAGTCATGAAACTGGAGTGGGTCCAGAGTGAATTAATCTGAAATTAATTTGATTCTGAAAGACTCCATCTGGCTATGTTTGGGAAAGGCAGTTAGACAGATATATAAACAAATTTGTATTCATTGTGCCAGATGTAGTGTCAAAAAATGAAGAAATGGCTTTAAAAAAATCAGCTATGGGGAATTTTGATATAATGATATTCAGTCTCTTAGAATAACAGCCATTATAATTTAGCACATAATCCTATTTTTCTTATTTGTTTAGGGGGTTAGAGCTGATGGGGCGTTTTTAAAGAAATAAGCAAATTAAATGTCAGAGCCTATTTTAATTGGTGATTTAAGATGTTAAATGAAATTTATGACATGCTGACAAAGAGAGAGAGGGCCTATAGATTTTTGAATCAAAATGTGGTGTTTGGTATTGATTTCATCTTAAGATGTGATTTAGGGATTTAAAAAGTAGCAAAGTAGAATGTCATTTGGACTTTGCCTCTTGATATGTGGTTCTGTAGCATGACAAACTAGTCTACTTGTATCGTAGGGGCCAAACACAATGACCTGACATACATAGAATTCTGGAAGTCTTTGAGTAAAACATACAAACTTGGCAGTGTTCCTTTCCATCACTTTTGGAAATTTCTTTAAGCAGCCTACCAGAGAGGCACATGTTTTGCATTGCTATCTAGGAATTTAGTGCAATCACTGTAGAACATTTCATTTCCTTTTCTTATGTCAGGACAGAAAGATTCTAGAAAATTCAGGACTAGTCCCCCTGAATGGTATCACAGTCATCTAATGTGGACCTTTCATTTCCAATTTTTAAACCTTCAGTATCATCTTTTGTCATGCCTTAAAGAGAAAGAATTCAATTTACTTCTTAATCAGTGAACAAGCATAATTTACTTCACAAAAGCAAGCTCCCAAAAGGGAACAACTCATTTTTCCCCAGGTCCCCACCCACCTCCCTCCCTTCTCCCAGCTAAACAACAGCAAGAACAATAACAAGAGGTAAAAAAAGAGAGAGAGAGAAGAACACTTAGCAAAACTTAACACCCCCCCCCCCAAAGCTGAAGAATCTTGGCCAAATCGGTGGCTTCATGTAATGACAACAAATTAGATGCTACACAAATCTTGAATTTTGATGCTCACGGGAGTGTTCAAATGCATGAGAAAGGAAAATCTAAAATACCTGGAACCCCTGGGGAACGAATCAGGCTTATGAGCTAAGTTTGCAGTAGAGATGAAAGCTTATCCTTTAAGGTGCCCTTCTCTTTATTGCCTCATTTTGAAGGAATTCTACCTAATGATAAATTATATATTTCTTTGCCTCCTTAAACAGAATGTGTTGAGCACAGTGTGACTTTGATGAGATAAGATTGTCCTTATGCCAATTAATTGTTCTGCTGTGCTGCTGTCCTTGGGAATTTCTGGAGAGTATCAGTGGGCCTAGCTATAAGTGGGCTTTCCACTGCTGGGCCAGTCAGTCTCATGTCTGTGGGCTGTCACTCCATGGGCCACCTATTGCAAACCATCCCCATTTGCCACTTCTAATCTCCTATGGGTTTGGAATGCAGATGATGAAAACTGTGAAAAACCAACAGAAAAATGAGAAATCTTTGAGGAACAGATTGAGAAGCTCCCCCAAGGGTTTAAAGGGTATAACATCCGGGCAGGAACTTTATGACACGCCTTTTGACTGCTCTGATGTCCTGTATTTCTCAACTCTGTTGGCTGGCATTTCACAAACATAAGAGTTTGAAGGCAGCATCAGAAAAACACACCTGAACCTAATAAATTAGGTCAGTCTACAGAATCACATATCTTCACAAATGGATTTTGTTTTCTGACCTAAACTACTGCCATTAATATGATGTAATTAGTTCCTATTTACTGTCAACTTTGATTTTCCAGATCACTTGAAGGAAACCATTGTGTCACTAACCTGCCACGTATTTGTGTCAGACCTTCTACTGCCAGCCACATCCTTTAGGCTGGCATTCAGTTTAAGTTGTATTCCTTGATTACACATCATTGATGACTGAGGAAGGTTGGCCAAAAGCAAAAAGTTGAGGAAAGACCAGCTTGAGATTAAATTCTGCCATTGATGAATGATAAAATGAATAATGGATGGACAGATAATCAATATTTAACGGAAGGGTAGATAGAGTTCTGAATGCCAGCCAAGCACAAAGGTCAGTGAAGTCTTGGTACGTTAGTTCAGAGTAGAAGAGAGCTCACTGAACAGTTCCGCAGCCGTGTTATCAGGATAGCCAGAACTAGGACAGTGACTGTGCCAGGACAAGTGGACCCTGTGGGCAGTGAGAGAAACATACGCACAACTCAGTAACTCATTGGTTAATGGGTATACTGACTCTCAGATTCAATAGAACAGTACTTGGCGGGATAACATGGCTCTTTATAATAGCGGTGACGAATTGCATAATGCGTGATCTAATTTTTACAACTTTTAAGACTTCTCGCTGTATTAAACCTATTCATTCAGAAAATGCGTGTGTTGAGGATGTACTGAGACTTGAGTTATAAGCACCATGCTCTCCGTCTGAATGAAATGTTCTCCGAACACCTGATTTGGAATTGCAGTCCTGCACCCAACACTCCCTATCTTTCTTCCCTGCCTTATTGTTCTGCATTGAAATGATCTCTTTCTAATCTCTGAGATTTACTTCCTTGGCTCATTTGGTGTTCCCCTCTAGACAATAAGCTCCACAAAGGCAGTTTCACCTTTGTTCATTGCTGTGTTCCCGGCAGCTTGAATGATGCCTGGACTACAGGGCCACTTCATAAATACATATTGCATTAATGATGAAGATTTTCCTATCGTCAGGAATTCTACAGTCTCACCGTATGTACCTGATTGGAAGTGCGGTTAAATATTGTCTCTATAGGTGCCGTGGTCGTACAAGGGGAGACGTCGAGGCTAGTGTGCTCTGTGGGAGACATTGTTCCTCTTCTCAGGCTTGGGGCAGATGGGGGAACAGATTGAGTCAGGAAGAAAAACAAGGAAGTTGAGTATGAAACCAAACTGATTATTTTTAGATGTGCTGAGTTTAAGGTGGGGCTGGAGCCTTCTGTCAACTATAGCTGGAGATTGGAGGGTTGAATCGACAAGCCCAGGGAACTGATGTTCACATCAGTGGCAGTGAGTGACAGGAACATTGGAGGGTGAGTCCCCTCCAGAGGTATGAGTCCGGAGTGAAGCTCAGAGATGGACAGGGCCTCCTGGGTGGCAGCAGGCTCCCAGCTTACAGCAGTGGAAGCACGGGTAGGGGACCGGGCTGTGGCCCCCAGTGCAGGGCCAGCAGTGCACGTGATGGCCGTCCGCTGTGGGTCTGTGTGGGTGCTGTCCAGTGTGGCTCAGGTCCCCTGTGTCAAATGCCTGCTCTGTGGGACAGGGGAGACCTGCGCTCTCTCAAGTCTCTGTACCTTGTCACAGCCTTCTTTCAGTTGTTTTCTTTCAATCTACTTGCCAACACCGTGAAACTCTGTACTTTATCATCCTTTGCCTGTGATTTTTCTTCAGGTTCCATTTAAAATATTGACCACAGGGATGAAGTGTGGTTTAAAACACTGAATGCCAGCCCCATGGCCAAATCAGTCCCTTTCTGCTGGCTTCCTGCAGCCCTATGTATTGCTCATGTTTGGGGCCTTATCACTTTGTATTTTGGTTTTGTGTTGCGCCTATGCCTGTCTCTTCTCTTGGCTGTGGGTGGCTTCAGGGCATCAGTTGCATAGTTTTCAACTCTCTCTCCTTCAAACCTAGCCCTGTGCCTGGCATAAAGCAAGTCTTTGATTCCTGTGTCATATGAAGTCAAGAAAAGGACTGTGTGAGAATAAACCTTAGTTGGGTTTGGAATCCGTTTTCACCACAGTATTTCTTCAGCGAGTGGAGGTGCTGTGAACCCACCCCCACTGCTTTCTCTCGCATAAGTGAGCCCTGGCATGCTGGTTTAGCCAGTGCTGAAAGCGGGAGCCCGAGAGTTAGGTGCTTGGAGAAGCACAGTCGCTAAAACCCAGGAACGGGGTCCCAGGCACTGCATCCATGTCGTTTGCCACTCTCAGTGTACAGCCCTCATTTTCATCATTTGCTGCTAGAATAGTAATACAGGAGACATTTTTGCTAAAAATCAGTGTTTAGTTTGGGAAGTTCAGACCAGTGTTGAGGTTTTCCCCACATTTGTCTTCATTTCATAATGATTTGCATTTTAGTTAATTGATTAGGCCAAACCAGTGTCTTCATCATCCCAAAGGCCATTTATAAGTACAGGCCCAAGCAAACAGGTGACTTCTGCAGCATTAAACGTGGGCACTTAGAAGGGGTGTCCACCCAGAGCCAGGTTGCCTCCTCTCTGCCCTCCGCTCCCCATCGGTAAAGTAGGGGCAGTACTCCTGACCTCAGCCATGGGGAGGAGGATTAATTAACGCGAGCTCCTGCAGCACTTTGAAAATGTGAAGCCCGATATAAATCATCTGTGTATTATTTCCCTGTTGCCATTTCTAAAAGTTCATCTAAGAAACCTCTCCCTGTGCAAATGCCTTCTGCTCTGCTCTGAAGTCAACTGAACTATTCCTGATAAATCACTGAAGGAAATGAGACCCCCAGATGGGGCTACCCAGGGGCCATGCCTCACTGCCTTCCCAGAGAGGGTTCTCGTGTGTTCAAACTGTAGGTACCCCCTGGGTGCCTCCAAATTGACTTCTTTGTGGGGGTTTTCCAGCTTTCTGCTTTTTAGTAGTAGTCAAGTTGAGATAAGGTAATAAGGTTTCCCTTTTCCTTGGTGCGTCCAAAGGCCCGTGTTCTGCAGCCTTTCCTGCAAGAAGAGTTTCCAGTCAGGGTTACTTTTCACCCTGATAAACAAGTGCACGGGTGGTCCCACCTTGCAATGGTTCGTCTTGGAATTTTGTGATTTTATGATGCTGCAAAAGCGATAACACATAGTAAATTATGTGAGATATCTAACACTTTATTATAAAATAGGCTTCCGAGTGGATGATTTTTGCCCAACTGGAGGCTAATGTAAGTGTTCTGAGCATGTTTAAGGTAGTCTAGGCTAAGCGGTAGGTGAGGTTTATTAAATGCACTTTCAACTTACGATATTGTCAACTTATGATGAGTTTATCGGGACATAGTCCCATTGTGAGTAGAGGAGCATCTGTATAGCTTTTAGACCTCCAGATACAAGTTGACGTTAACCCCAGCAATCCACCAGAATGCCCCTGTAACTGTGTTCTTTCCTAATCATATATGAATGTAATTGATGTCCTATTATTAGTACATTTTTTCCCCAAATTTTGGCAGAGCATAAGTATAAGCATATTACATGTAAGGAATAGGAAACCTTTTCTTCAGAGAAATGCAAACTAATTTATTTACAATTTGAGCAGCTGAAGAAAGGCTTTGCCTTCTGCAGCTACTCAGGGTAGCATTTGATGCAGTTAATCTCATGTGAGTTCACTAGTCAGTTACTGATGTCTCATCTCAGAGATGTGGAACCCCATGCTGTGTTGGTATGGCCACGGCTCACAAAGCTTTGGCTACACCTGATAAACGGTAACAATACCTTCCAGGTAAATACAGGCACATCATTGGTTTGATCCTCTTACTGGTGAGAATACATGTCCAGAGAGTTCTGTGAAGTTTACCCAAATCATTCAGCACCCAGGACCCCTCCTACAGTCACAAGGGAGCTGTCAGTCCAGTAGAAAAGGTGCTCTGTTTGAAAGACAGTCACAGAAGGTGGATGCTCTCTTCATGGTGACCGGAAGTGGTACCTTTTCAATGGGGATGCAATTCCCAGAGCGTGAAGTTGGATGACATCTGATTCCTTTTCCCAAATCAAAAGGCTGTGGTGCATGGAATGTAGACAATGGTGGCCCCTGACCAGGGCCTTGTCCGAGTCCCTGCTGTATTCTCAGGAGCGCACTGTGGGAAAGGGCTGATGCTGTACCCCAGGTGCCACACTGCCAGGCAGCTGAGGAGAGAATCCTGTCTTCAAACAATAAGCAACAACAAGATGGACAACATAGAAGACGGTTCACAGCACCGGACCCCGTGCCCATCCTGCTGGCCACCAGAAGGCACCAGGCACGTCGCCAGCTTCTTCCTGCTTTTGCCTCATTCAGCTCAGTCTTGGACAATTTCCTGTGATCAGCAGACAAAGCCTGTTTCTTCATGTGCTGTTATTATTTAAGTACAAGCGATATTTAAAGAAAAAAAGAAAGAAGAAGAAACAATTCTTGGGCCCTTTGAAAGAGTGGCCTGTCAGCTGACTGAAATGATGGGACTACAGTTGGGATATTAGGAAGAATTAGTACAAATTGAGAGCGATGGTGCTCTGGCAGCAACCCCAAGCCACCAGCCACTCAGCATCTCCATCGGAGCCTGCAGGCTGCTCTCCACGGTGTAGCTGACACCTTGTCAGTTCCCTGGCCCGTGCTGTAGTCACCTGAGAGCCCTGGGGACTAAATTAGACACAGACAGGGAATCACCCCAAGGTTTCAGGCAGCTGGTCATATTATCTAAATTATCTTTTCCATACATCATTATCAGGGTCCAAACCATAATCGTAGAATTATAGAAATTAAGAGCCAGATGGAAACGATTTTTCTCTTTATTTTACAAGTGAGGAAACTGAGATACAGAGTTGTATGATTTGCCTGGGACCCCCACAGTTAATGCTGAGCCATGACAACAATGTAGGCCTGCTTGCCCGCTGTCACACTGACATACTGTTATGTGCCTCAGGCCTCCATGTCATGCTCCTGACCCCTCATTCCTCTTTCCCCCAAACAACCTCCTGATGGAATAATATTTTGGCAAATCTCAACTCTAATTAGTTGTTTTAAAAAGGTATATTTGCCTTTAGAGCTACTTCAATTTAAAGTAACTAAAGTTAAATGAAATTAAAATTTCAGTTTCTTACTTGGACTAGCCACATTTCAAGTCTTCAGTAGCCACACGTAACTCGTGGCTACCATATTGGATCGTGCAGATTATGGAACATTCCAGTCACTGCACAGAGTTGGACAGCCCTGATACAGGGTCCATGGAACAAAAAAAGTTAGACAGATAAGATGTGTGGGAATAATAAGATTATTGATAACTACCAGGCAGATTAGCTATCGTTATATAAAATTTTTCCCAAGACAAGGCACCTTTGTGTGTTGGTTTTGGGTTGGTGTATCTTCTGAAGGTGACATTTTCTGTCCTTTTTTTTTCCAGCATTAATATAATTATTTATAGTCACTTGGCCTTTCTCATACCCATTTTATCAGTCTATTGTTCTTTCTTTTATGTAAATAAAGAAGATATAGTGCCATCCAAGGAACAAAAGAAAGAACAAAAATATCACTTCTTTTGTATCTATTCTCCAAAAGAAAACCTGCAATTAATTCACTGGGCCTTATAAAAGCTTATTGTCCTGGAATTAATAACGATAATAATAATAATGCATTTAAATCAATGATTATAATTTAAATATTTTACTGCTTAGAAGAACCTCGGATGCTTTTGCATATCTTCTGTTGATCTACTTCTCTTTTCTTGAAAATAGAGTAGGGAAATAGGTCAGTGCCTGTGCTGAAAGCAAAATGCAAGCACTCTCATTTTTCTCCTCAAACATCATTATATTTTCACCTTGGCTCTGAGACTGATACCACCAGTGCCCGCTGGCTTAGTACTGTCTAACTTGTGATCTGGTTTCCTGTGGCATCTGTCCGGGAGGAGCCTTGTAGTGGCTCCTTGCCAAGAGCAAAAGTAGATTTGGCACTCAAGATCTTATTGTAGTTTGTAGGAGAGGTGCTTGCAGAGATGTATGTGCTTGTGTGGGGGGCCTACAAGTGGCCACTGAGGCTACGGGAAGCATGACCCTAGAGAAACCCAGTTTATAGAATATTCAGCAACAACAGTTGGCCTTCGCATCTTAATGTGTCCAGATTCTTCAGGCACCACTTCTTACGGATGTGATGTAGGAAAAGTTGCTTTACCTCTGTAACGCTCAGTTGCTTCATTTCCAAAATAGGGGTGGGGGTAATGATTTCACCTTTTGGAGCTGTTATGATATTGTATATCAAGCACCTGGCTGAGTTTTCTGGAAAAGAGTAGGCCCTCCATAAATGTTATTTGAATTGGAATGTAATCGCTGTACAGCTAAGGAGGACTGGGGAGTGCCGAGGAGCAGCTAGTCTAATTTTCTAAGCCTGAGATCAGATTCTGGTAAACAGACGACGATCTTACTCAGAATCTTGCTGAGATTTGGGGTATCTGTTCCCATAATGACTCCTCTGTGAAGAGTACATTGTTCTCCGTGGCCTCTGGCAGGCACCCCCAAAGGTTTAACTATGGGACACACAATTTCTGCAGCTGACAGCCCCACGAGGACAAAAGAAGTCAGTAAGTCACCACTAGAAATGAGCCTCAGCCAGGAGGAAAGTTGGGAGTCCCACAGAGGAAAAAGCCTTTGTGCATTAGAATGAAATTAACCAGGATCCAGCATAGGGTAGGACCACCTGTCCCACACAGAAACTTTCGGGAAGATGCACTCTCCTCACTGCTGATTTGCATAATTAGATGTTATTGGATTTCCTTAAGGAAGGGATCCTCATGCCCTTAGCATTTGACGCAAATCTTTGGGACAGTTGTTTGCAAAATGGCGGGTAGTCAGGAAAGGGTATAGGTGTGGATGAGAGTCACTCATTGATGTGAACCTGTGGTAACAGAGGGAGGGAATCTGTGGAGATGGATAATCTATGTGATTATTGAGAAAATGTGGGCTGTGAAGTAGTCCTAACAGACTCTTAAGGTCAGCATTTTGCCCTCTCCTTCTCACAGATAGAGGACAGGTGTGTGTGCTTCTTGCAGTGCTGCCTTTTATTTGGCAGTGGGGTTCCAGGGACCCAGTAGGTTTTGGTCTTGGCCTTGTCTTTTCATAGATTTGCCATGAGCTGTTCACTCTCAGCCCAAGTCAGACCCAATGCAGTATTTGGCCACATGATGGACTGAAAATATTTTGTGCTTTGCAGCCCATTGGGCCTAGGTTTGAATTCTACTTCAGTAATTTATAAGCTGATAATTACAGGAAAGGAACTTATTTCTTAGATGTTTGCATCTGCAAAATAATACTTTCTCATAAGGTTGTTAGAAGAATTAGAAATAATATATTTAAAGCACCAAGCCCAGTATCTGGCTAATAAATGTTCATTAAAAGATACACATTATTATTGTTATTATTTAGGATCTTACTTGTGTTTGAGTCTATACTATGAGAAAATTTCTACTGAAAAATAGACATGTGATGATCAAGTGCATTACAAGTGCAAAGAAGAGATTAAAAATAGAAATAGCTAACACATGTTAGACACTCTGGACTCATGTCCTGTATACTAAGCACGTGACTCTGTGAGATAAATCCTCTGTCCCCATTGTATAGATGAAGAGTCTGAGGCCCAGAGTGACAGAGTTAGGAAGTGGTGGGTGCCAGGATTCAGAGTCCGTGCTCTGAGCCCTGACATCCTACCGCCTCAGGATGATAAGAGAGCTCCAGGCATCTCTGAAGGATGGCTGATGGGAGAAGGATTACAAATATGCACTCGCCCACATAAAGACTAAAGGTATAAGGTGCAAGCCCTCTTCTCAGTTTCCCCTCTTTTATGTACCTCAGTGAGTGTGTATTTTTGAGAAAGTAAAACTGGCCCCTCATTTGGAGATATATTAAGGAAGGTTTGCTCTAGACTTCTAAGTTTAGATATTAGGACTGACCTACCCTCACCTAGTTCCTCCATTGTAGAAACTGCTCTGTTGTAGAAACACCTAGTTCCTCTGTTGTAGAAGATGCAACAGCCCCATTTTTTGAACTTCCGTTCTCTGTTAGCTAAGACCTGTGGCAATGCCTTCCCCTTTTCATTCTAGCTGATTATCAACAGCAGTAACCACAAGTCCTTCCTGCCCCAGAAATAAGTCTTGCCACACTCTCAGCTCTCAAAGAGCTGTGAACCCTATATTTTGTTCTGTGTGGGGCTCTGTCACCTCTGTCATGTCAAAGTCAGCTCCACAGGGTCAAAGTGTTGACTGAATTCTCAAAGGGTGCCTTGAGAAAGGAGCACAGGGTGCCTAAGGATGAGGAAAGCATGATGTAGTATAAACAGTCCTTATATTACACCTAAATTGTTGAAAGATTTTGTGCTCAATATTTTATTTAACAGTACGTTTTTTATAACAATAAGGTTGATTAAAGAAAGCTCTCAAAATGCTTCAAGTAAGACAGTCTGATCGTTTATCTCAAGGAAAAAAAAATAAAGTTGGTAAAACGGGGGATAAGAACAAGTAGAAATTGAAGTATTTGCCATCATTTTCCTCTGGATTAAATCAGATTTGGGATTTGTCTTCTCCATAGGTTGGGTGGTTGGTTGGTTGTTAGCCATAAATGGCTTTTTATTCAAGGGCTCAGGATTAGCCTAGATTTACAGCAGATTTAAGGTGTATTGGTGGGCTTATTGTTTGTTTGTTTCAGCCAAATAAGAACCCTATTTAAGGTCTTTGAATACCTTCTTATTATTATCCCAGAGCTACAGTGAAATGACACCTGCCACTTAAAATGAAGTTTTAGTTTATAGGGGGCCCTTTCTGACATTTCTGCCTCTTGGGCAGAAGGACACTCATGGACATGGCTCTGTAGTAGACATTCTGTCTGCTGGTTTTCGCTTGTTTTATTTTACAGGCTAGAAAAGTAAACCAAGAACACGGTACTGCAAATGAATTGGGCTCAGGGTGTTCAGCCTTGTCACCTGACAGAGTGGGTGGGTTTAGGGTGCACTCAGAGTGGGGTGAGATGAAGAGGGTATGTGGTTTTGTTCTGTTATTTACTGAATCTCTAATGGGGGATGCAAGTTCAAAAAAAAATGAACACTTTCATCATCATATTACATGATTACGACTAGAATTGCAGGCTCTAAGCAAGCATTCTCTCTTCCAAATGGGGGCTTTGGAAATGTTAAGGAAGACTGATATGTAAAGGCTTATGTTCTTGCTCTTTGTATCAGCCCCAAATATTTACTGAAGCTAGGAGAAGAAAAGGCAGACTTTCCTCTTTTCTCTCCCAAACGTGTGATTGTTTAGAACTCAAGTGCAACATCTGGAAGTCAGACATACAGAGAGCAATTTATGGAGTGTGAAAGATTTGAAATATTCAGTGTCCTTTAGCGGGAACTCAACTTTCTGGGGCTGCATTTTTTTTTTCCCCAGCACAAAGCAGGCAATTCTGAGATTGCCTTTGCCTCTCTGAATTAAACCCTTTGTGCCCGGATCCCATAAACAATGTGCTTTTTAAACGGGAGCCCCCTCCCCGCCCCAGCCCTTTTCTCCAGCGTAGGCAGCCAATCGGCTGCACCCAGCTGCATTGCTGGAGCACTTTCCATTCTGAGCAGCAACAACGTACTAATTTGATGCACACATGGATGCCTCGCGCACTCTGCAAATTCATCAGCAGCATCTTGCATTAGTCATCTGATGGACTGCCAAGTGTTTCATTTTCTTTTCATGTGACTTTATTATTACCACCTCTCTCCTCTCTTCCAAAAATCTCCGAAAAGGGAGGGGAAGGGGGAAAATCCAGCAGCAATCCAGCCCTGCCTTTCTTTCCACACAAGAGCCAGTGTGAGGCTGATAAGGCTGCGGATGCGTTGATGGCAGCCTTGCAGAACGAGACCTGCACTTAACTTGCAGCTGCCTCCCAAGCCGGGTTTCAAGATGTCCACGCCCCGGGTGACAGCCGGCGGGGCGCTGCCCTGTGCTCAGGCGGTGCTGAACAGCAGCAGTCTGCAGTGAGAGCCTGCCGCTGCCGCTGAGGAGCAACCTAATGGTGCCTGTGCTTTGTTTTAGTTCATCAAATTTCTAAGACTCATTAGGCACTTTGCCCCGCGCTCCTCTTCCTCCTCCTTCCGCCTCCCCACCCCCACCCCCACCCCTGTTTTTTTCTTCCTGTCCCTCACCGTGCAGCCCTAACTCTGGCTCCCGGTTCCCTTTTTGACAGTAACGGCACAGCCAACAAGATGAACGGCGCTTTGGATCACTCAGACCAACCAGACCCAGATGCCATTAAGATGTTTGTCGGGCAGATCCCCCGGTCCTGGTCGGAAAAGGAGCTGAAAGAACTTTTTGAGCCTTACGGAGCCGTCTACCAGATCAACGTCCTCCGGGACCGGAGTCAGAACCCTCCCCAGAGTAAAGGTACAGACAGTGGGGGTGCACGGTTTGGGGCGCCTAGGGGTTGTGGGCCTCCCTGGGCGTCGTGGGCATCGCGGGAGGGAGAGCTGCGAGTGGGAGCCGCCTGCTGCCCCTGTGCCCCGCGGCCAGCCGACTCCTCCCCGTGCCCCCGCCCGCCTCCCGGGCAGGTGGACCGAGCTGGCCTGGGAGGCAGGAAAGGAGGAGCGGAGGGAGGGGGCGCGGCCGCTCCTCTGTCCAGGCGCGTGATTGCTCTCCTGAGGTCACTTTCTAGGCAGCGCAGGCTCTTCTCTGGCAGAGTGGCTGCCTCTCTAAGGAATTGTGCTTCTCAGCCTTGCATTTCAGGAGCTAACTCTACCGATGCCTTCCCATTATTGCTCATGTAATTACAATTGCATTCCACTTTTCCATAGCCTATGGGGATCCTGAAATGCCTTATAGACAGTTAGTGTGCTACCACTGGCCTGAGGAATAAAGGGTACACTTTTAAGAGGGACATCAATTCTTGGGGTCTAGATGGGGATCATTAGGTGAAGTGTGCCTTCGGGGCGGGAAGTAACACCCTAGTGGCCTGAAATTGTTAGCACACCTTCAGAATGCTTGTGGTTTACGCCCTTACCAGTGGTAAGATTCACGTGTACAAGCTGGTGGTTTTTACTGCCTCCATTTTAAGATAAGGGTGATGTTGGGTGGGGGGTACAGTTACTAAAAGAGAGAGAAGCCAGAAACCTCTATCACGTTGAAGCTTCTGTGCATTAGAGTCCTCCTTTGTAAGCTCTGTGGAGACTGAATGTAGCATGTCTTCTCTGCTGCTGCCACTTAGTCTCTGTTGATATTTTAACCTTGCTTTAGTAATTTTGTTCTTTCTGTGTTCCTGATCTCTTGGTCTTTCTACACAGGGCTCCTCTGTCTTCCTGTGGGTTTCACAGTTTCTTTTTCTCTGTACCTTCATATATCTGTCCAGCCTGTGATTTTATTGCTATGTAGCCTCTCATAAGAGCTTACACAAGCTCATTGTTTGGCTTGTACATATACTTCAGTTGAGCACGTGAACATGAACACCCACTTTTTTCAGAGCCTCTTCCTTACTGTCAAGGTGAAGGGCTAGGACTAAGTAATCATTAAAACACTGACGTTCTGTGACTCTGGGAAATGGACCATCTCTTGTTCCCTGTTGCTGCTGAGGTCTGATAGGACTTTTTGGAACCTTTTAGGGAATTTAAAAGCCTAATACTTTATAAAGTATTTTTAAAGCCTAATGTTTATTTTATACCTTCAGATTGTGTTCATAAGTCTCTGATTTTCTATCTCAAAACATATAACACCAAGAGTGTTTTCAAAAGAACATGTATAAAATTTTCTCACCACAAACTTAATTGTCTCATAACTAGAAAAATAGAAAATTAGATACCTAAAACAGAGGGATTAAAAAAATCACACAGTAGGGTACTGTTAAGAACCTTTATTGGTCATATTCCTAAAGTATTTACCTACATGTTTCCCAAATTGAGAAGACTAGAATTTGTTTTTTAATACTTAACTTCCACAGTATCCTACTGAGGAAAGACAGTATGATGCACTGGCCTGGACTTGGCAAGTTAAGGGTCCTCCCACCAAGTAGACTGTCACCCACAGCAAACTAGGCCAGAGGCAGTAAACTAGTGCTTCGGAGAAGTAACCACTGTTCTTTCTTAACTCGGAAAATGTGCCTACAAATTTCATTTCATTCAGCATTTTTCAAAATGACCCGATATAATGATCAGAGCTCATTTGTTGTTATGATGTCCGGCTACTTGCATTTTATCTTTGGATTACACGTGTCCAACTTTATCCAAAAAGACCTTTCTCTCAGGCAAGCGAGCACTTGTACATGGCCTATTCTTCTAGTAGTTTCTCTCTTTTCCCCAGTGTTCCTCTGAGCAGTCTTTTTGTCAGGCTGTATTTGGGACTGTACATTTTGTTAACTTCAGCCACAGGGTTTTATAACTAACTTGATTAAAATTGTTAGCATAAGCCCAGGGTCTTAGAGTGGAAGGGAGACCTGATGAGGGAACTTAGCTTTTTTGAGCCCCTGCTATGTACCAAGTCCTATGTTAGGAGTTTAGTTATCTCGTTTAGTTCTTACTGAAATCCTGAAAGTAGGTGGTATTAGTCACATTTTGGCAGATGAGGCTCAGAAAAAGTGAATAAATGTGGCCCAGGTTACCCAGATAGTAAGAGGCAGAGTAGAAATTTGAGCACAGTCCATCTGTCTTCATGAGCTACACCATCTTGCCTCCCCGTAAGATGAGGCCACAAACCAGCCTTGTTCTGCTCCATTTCAGGCTTAGAGCAGAGGCCTTCTCCTTTACCTAAGTGTTCCCCAGGTGAAAGGAAGGAATTTTGCCCTTTAAGAGCACGGTTGATTTTGTTCCTGTCTTTGTGTTTAGCTTTTATACCCATAGGTTTAGATTGTACATCACTCCAACTCATGGTATCATGGGACAGAAGTTACAGATGAAATCATTCAAATCTTACCTTTGGAAATATAGGTCAGTTCCCATTACTGTGAACTCCAGGTCTCACACCAAGTATTGCTTGAAGTACAGTAGGCTGTCAGCCAAAGCTTGAAAGGGTTTTTGTTATGCAGACATCTCTGTCGTAATGGCATTTGTTGTGATGAAATTTGAGCTGTATAATGACATTCCTCTCAGAGGATTATAGTCCTTAGCTTCTTATGTAGAGAGCAACAAGCACTACTTTTCCTTATACTGATACCTATGTGTGTCATACGTTATTTGCCTGTTCGCATGTAAAAATAGGTCCTCACGTTTACGTTGGTCCTGACTGTGCCAGCAGAGTACAGTTATCATGTTTTCCCCGGCGTGATATCAGAGCCTCAGAAATTCAAATTTTGGAGGTGCTCTCTAAACGTGATTTAAATGATCTAAGGAAGGCTTTTGGGGTGGCCTTGATTCATTGCCTTACTGACATCAGTGGTTCCAAAGAAAGAGACCAGGTCAAGGTGTTATCTAACCCAGGTGAATCAGATTTTTCTCTCAATTTGCATCTGATGTTCTGCTTAGTCTTGAGGCATGAATACTTCATTCCATTTTTAAAATCATCCTTTAAGAGTTAGAGCCTAAGCTATCTGTTTCTTCATTCTATAAATGTATGTGTTGACCAGGCAGGCCCAACAACACTGGGAAACCTGGCCAAGTCAACTATCCCACCTCCTAGGACTTATGGAGAGGATGTTTTATTCCATGGCTATTGGTAAGTCTATGGATGATGATAAATACCAAATAGTAGTTAAGAGCATGGCTTTTGAAGTTAGATACCCTAAATTCATTTTCTGGCTCTACCACTCCTGGGTCTTAGCCTTGGGCACATTTACTTAATCACATCTGAAAGTGGAGACAGTCCTCCTAGGGTTGCTGAGATGAAGTTATATGCTTTCCACAGAGCTGGAATATTATAGGAGCTTATGGTGGTGATGGTTATTATTACAATTATAATATTAATTATCACTGTCCCCAAGAACTTGAAACTTAATAGGAATAATGAGGCCAGTACACAGGTAAATAAAATATAAAAGAACATGTGATAAGAGTAAGTAAGAAAGAGATGAGTATATTTGAACTCTGGAAATTCAGGGGAGAAATGAAAAGCTTGCACCTAGCGAGACAGGAAAAGATGGCATCTTTACCAAATCTTGAACAAAATAGGATTTCAATAAGTAAAGACAATGTTGAACATTACAGGTGGAGGGACTGGCCTGATTCAGGTATGGAGATGAGAAAACGCAGGGTGGCCTCTGGGAACTATGAAGTATGAAGTGTGAAATACATGAAATCAGGTGGAAGAGGGGAAGGTCATGATGTGCAGACATACAGGCTCCATCTATTTCTTAGAGGGCCTTAATTTTCAGGCTGAAATATTTGAATTTTATTTGGTAGACAATTGAGGGCCTATGAAGGGTGTTTTAGCCAGGAAGGAAGAGAAGGCTGGGAGACTGGTGCACTATGCTTCTAAAGTACATGGAGCCTCAACAGGGACGCTGTCTGTCATGGAAACGGAGAGAGAGAAACTGAGTGACACAGACAAACATGACAGTGGTGGAAGGAAGGAGACTAGATAACTAAATTGGGGCAGTGTTGACCAGGAGGTTTGGGCATGACTGGGAGAAATGGGAAAGCAGTCCCCAATGGTGGGAACAGGGAAGGAGAGGAATATTCAGCTCAGTTTGGATTGTGCTGAGTTTGAGGCGCCACACAAGAGTTAAGAAGGACGGGGGCCAAGAAAAGCCATTGGACTTGGTGGTTGGAAGGACTGAGAAGAACGATGGGGGTTGGGATTGGGAGAGGATCGTGAGGTTTCCACGCAGGGCTTTGACTAGAGACAATCCTTTCTCGTGGTCTGGTCATGAAAGAAAGGGAGCTTACATATAGTTTGTTTTTAAAACAAATGATGAGAAGGTAGAGCAAAAGACGATAGTGAAAGTGTAAGGAAGATAGGAATCGGGGGCCTGGAGAGGCTGGAGGCGTGGCTGAGGAGCGCGTGGGAGAGGCCAGAAAGATCCTGCCTGTGAAGACAGCAGGGTACTTAGGAGGAAGTAACAACAGAGCAAATTTCAGTGTAATGGGGGGAAATCGACACTCAGTACAGAAGCCCTGGGTCTTCTCAGTAGGTAGTAAGTATGTTTCTGAGACGATCAGGTGGAATTGAAGACTTAAAAATGGAAAAGGTGTAAAATGACAGCTCTGGAAAATCTGACAGAGGAAGAAATAGCAGGATTCTCGAAGAGCAGGATGGGCCCAGTTACACTTAGATTGTGTGGATTTCGGGCCCTGATGGTTTGGTTCTGGGGCTGCCCATCAGTGGGTGAGCAGACAAACAGAATCATAGAGAACCTAGAGTTGTAGATGACCAAGACAGATGTGGTAGAAAGTTAGGAAGGGTACTGAGTGCACTGGAACGTTCTCTGCGGTCAAAGGTAGGGAAGCTGCAAAGGGCAAAAAGTAGCTCCTGGTCTGCAGAAGAAGGAAGGATGGAGGGGCTGGAGATCATGAATGAGGGACAGTGGAGGAGGTGGCAGGTACAGAGACTGTTCAGCAAGTCCAAGCTCAGAACCTCCAAGTAATCCCTAAATTCTGTGCCTAAGACCATCGTTCTCTTGATATTTTAGCTTTCATCAAAATTATAAGCTAGAATCATGGCCCCCTGAAAAACCTTACTCTAATGAATGCTCGTTACGTTTTCCTAAGCCTAACACCGCTTAGGCATTTCTCATCGGATTTCACAGGAAGAAACACTGAGGAGCCTAAGCGATTAGAATAAAACCGCTTGACATTTGAGACTGGACTGTGAAATGGCGGGCCCTCGGTTCTAACCTGTCACTTCGCTGATCCCATTTTACCCTCTGTCTTTGGCGACTTCTCAGCCAGAGGAGAACTAGAAGTGGGAAGTGGCTTGTGTCGACTCTCACTGTGTGCCTCAGGCTTTAAGAACAGAACTTCCTTTTTTCTCTCCAGGTCGTGGTGTAACCACAGCACAGCTGCAGCTCTCCCAGCGCTCAGAGCCCGGAGTTTTCTGGGTGGAACAAAGGTTAAATTCAAGACTCCTCGGGGGAGGGTTATTAACTTTAAATTTCAAAAGAGCAGCTTTTTTTGGGTGGTTCTGATGTTGTTACCATTTCCTGTTCCTGTTGGTCAGGCTGCAGTTCCGGGGACACCAGGGACTGGCCTGGACAGCAGCTCGCCCTGGGTAATCTGATCCTCATCCCTACCTCCACTGAGTTTAGACTATGACAGAATATGAGTCGCTTCTTTCCATCTTAAAGCCTTTACTTCAGTCTTCAAGAATTCATTAATAAAATCTCGGTTTGTCCTAATCTCTTCCCAGTTGAGTACAATGGAAAAGTTTCTGGAGATTGAGATGAGATGAGCTAGCTGGGAAGAAACAGGGAGAGGCAGAGGAAAAGGATGAAAGGCCCCAAAGCCTTGTTTTACTCATTTCAGAATCCGGCAGCAGGCTAGCCCTGAATCCAGAAGATTCTCCTGTGCTATGGTAGAGTGAGAGTAGGCTGTGGAGAGTCAGGAGACTTAAAATTTATTACAAGCTAGTTGAGGGAACGCACCTCCATTTTTTATCCTCACAATAGCAATAATACCTACCTCAGAGTTTTACATATTCAGCGAGAGAACAAATCTGCATGCTGCTAGTCTAAAGAGAGCTGATAATCTTTTAAACTTTATTCTTCCTTAAAATGTGAAAGATTTATAAAGGACACCTTCTACCTGTTTATTAATGGAATTGTATCCGAGGACTGGGGTGGGAGCAGAGAGGTTCATTTTCATGTTTTATGCCTTTTCTTTCCTCAAAAAAAAGCAAACTCTTGTCAGAAACTTCCCTTAAGTAATAGAAATGGTGTTGGAACCAGCTTTTTTTAAGCAATGTCATCTCGAAATTAGTAATTGAGAAAGAACTCAAAATGTAGGAAGATGAGCCAGTTTTGCATTTTAATGCATGCAAGTATGGGATAGGATTTCTGCCCTAAATTTCTTGAAAATTAGGGTTGCTGCCCTAGATTTTCTGGGACAGCCCCAGTTTTGATAGTGCTGCCTCAATGGCCTACAGGAAGGATGCTTTCATCCTGAATTAATTTTACATTAAAAGAAATTACTGTGTAACTTATTGTGACATCCTTTCTTTGTCGACTGACTGAGGTCCTACCAGATGAAATAAAATGCAGTCACAGTGTTTGTACTTACACAGGCAGGGACCCTTATCACATCTTTGGGAGAGATGGAGTCATGCATTATATCATATGGTTATATTAAAAGATTTCACAACTCATTTTTTTTCCAAATGGAGGTTCTAATTATTTTGACTTACACAGAGTGCACCTATAGAACTGATTGAGACAAACGACAGAAATGTTAAATAGCCCTCTTTTAAATTATGGTGAGAAAGAATCTCTTTAAATAACCCATACCCTGGTGCTGGCAGACTGGACTCTGCCTGTTGAGCACAGAGCGGAATTTCTGTTGCTTTTATCAAAGGGAGGCTTCAACCCTGGCGGATAATCTCTCTCCTGGGCTTATTTTGATTCTTACATCTCTGGAGAGAAAAGGGGGAAGACAGGGAAGGAGGGAGATACAGAGGACATGCCGAGAGAGCCAAAATCAAAGAACAGAAATTATGTAAGGCTGCTTCTAACCATTTTGTTTTCTTCTCTGTCTGGGGGACTTCAGCTGATCCCCAGTCGTCTTGTCCCCGGTAGATCTGCATTTCTAGAATTAAAGTAGCAAAAGAATAAAGAAAACGGGTTCTGGATGAAAGGAGGACAGACGTCTTGGTAGAAATTTGACAGGAAAGGTAAACCCAGTGCTCCATGGCTTGATGTCTGCTGCATTTCCTCCAACACATATTACAGGGTGACTGAAAAAGCCGAGTCTGGGTGATCACACAAAGTGCATTTCCCATTGGTGCATTTATATGGGGTTGTCGGAAAAGTCATGACATATTTTTTCTATGTTTTTCGTTGCAAAAATGCATCATGACTTTTCCGACAACCCAATAGTCCGCCTGCCTAGAGGTCTTAGTCACCTTCTCATTATTTGCATCCGAGATTGCTTCACATTGGAGATGAGAATGCTTCACATTGTAGCTCCACCATGAGCTACACAGGGGCACCACTCTGGGCCACCGTCTTGTGGGTCATAATGAAACCAATGTTTAGAAATGAGAAGTCCAAAATGAGAAGTGTTTTCGGTGGGTAATGCTCTTAGTTACCCTGAAACACACAGGCACCGCCTGGGAATTGGCTTACCATGACCTACTCTCCGTTACCCACCTCTACTCCAGAGGCCCTGGCTAATCAGGCAATCAAGTTGCAAGGTTTACTTTCTTCCTTCTTCAAACCTAGCTTCTAATTACAATTTAAAATGAACCATAGCTAAGTTATATTTTAGAAGTGTTCAGAACGTTAGCATGAAAATATAAATGAAATCATTACATACCTTTTGAAGAAGTGTATTATTTGTAATAATTCCAACTGTAGTAAAATGTACTGTACTATTAGTACAGCGAGTACCATTTTTTCTTATCTTGTGTGTGTAGGTTCTTAAAAGACTGAATTTTCACCCTTGGACATATGGTCCCAGATGCTAGTAAGATTTAGCCTTGAGGTCTCAGGTTCTTTGTTCCTTGTCCAAATTTCACAGGTCATCAGACCATCCGTTCTCATGCTTTGTTTTCTAATATTGGCTAGGCCAAACCTCTTAGAAGAACAGCTCTCCTCTCAGGCAGACACATGCATGTCGTGATGGACTGCCATGTATAAAAGCAGAATAATCATGATGATCTTCACAACGTTTGGAAGCTAAAAATGGATGAAAAGAGAATTGGCCAAATGGAATAAATAGAAACTAAGCTGAAATAATATGATTTAGCAGCAGATTGATATAGGTTGATATGCTGTGGTGGCAGAAATGATGGATGATAGTACATTGGCTTTCAGGACAATTGGTCAAGAGAATTAAAAATGTTCTGACCCACAATGTGAAATTCAGAGGAAAATCAGACATTAGGCATCTCAGTAATACATTAGGTATCACACTAGAGAAAATTGCAGTGAACTCTAGACCAAGTACATGTATTAAAGCATCAGGTTCTTCAAATGTCTAAGGATATTTTCCAGCCTGCTTAGTTGAGCTCATATGATGGAGAAAGGAACACAGAAAACAGGCACATGTGAAACGATAGATTGTGATACACTTGGATTTCACAGGGCCTCATTTTTTTTGCTGAGTTATGTAAAGAGACACACAGGTAGCAAGCAGAAAAAGCAGGTTTTGCTGTACATGGGAAAGGGAGCTGAAACGGGGCAGGTTATAATGGTACCACTAATGGGTCCAAGAGAATGGGGTGGCAATTGGAACACTGCAGGAACTGGTATTAGGATCAATATGTTTTCACTCTCTATGTAAATGATCGAGAAAGATGTCCCTAATCCAGTATGCACGTTCTGGCATTAATTCAAATTGCAGAGGCCAAATTGGAGAAATATACTCCAGACAGTGATCAGTTGGAAAAATGAAGGACTGTAACTTCTGTATTTCCATTAGAGGATTGTAAATTGGAATTCGAGAAATGAATTAAAAGATTGAAAGGGACTATCCACTCATCACACACTCTTTAAATGACCCAGAATCTGAGCATTATAAACTGTTCTGAGTATATTAGGCCTGTGTATGCATAGGGCAAGCCCATAGCCCAACCTGCGTGGGAGTCAAGACTGCTCTCTTCGCGGTCATCTTCAGTGTTCATACTGTCTTGCCAGCCACATCCATGAAATGCTGCTGCCTGTGTTGCCTTCTTTTTAGTTTAAGGTGGGGGGAAAACATGCTTCCCAAACTCCTATCACTGAGTGGAAACTGTGTCCTAGACATGTAGAGAGACATAGTAATGGGGAGGGGAAGGTGCCCAAGAAACAAGGCCTCTGTCAAGTTCATGGTCAGACGGCCCCCAAATGATAAATACCACAAATGAAGACACCAGACACCAAGTGTTAAGAAGCAGGTCATTTGCCACTTGTCACAAAGTGCTTTTCGCGCCGATGTAGGCCGCTTGCCCAATATTAGGAAATAGTATTGAAGCTGTTTCAAGGAGATGGAGGCATTCTAAAGGAGAGCAGCGTGAATCTCTGAGGTCCAGGAAGGTGAGCCCAGATGGAGAGGTCTGGGAGGTTAACTTAAAAGGCCTGAGAGCATTGAGTCACAGGAATGAAAAGGGGGAAAGGCTGTAGCAAAACATAAAAAGAGGGATTGTGCTGTCAAAAAAAAAAAAAAAAGATAGAAGAGAAGATGATTGAAGTTTTGAAGATGCTAAAGTACAGAGTGAGGCTATATATAGGTAAGCTCTTTCAATTAATGCCAAGCCCCAGGATTCTGCTGCTTATACTTAAAACGTTGGAAAGATGGGCAAAGTATAGAGTTTGAGCTAAACTTTTACACAGAGCAGGTGGTAAATTTAGAGGACATGATGGAAGTTACGGAGATGGGGGCAGCTCACTTATTGTCCCCCGAGAGCAGACCTCTGGCCAGCACTCAAGAGGCTTAATGCCTTAATGGCCCTTTCCTACCAGAGATTTGGAGCCCAGGGCAGCCTTGAAAGCCCTGGGTCCCATGTAATGTTGAATTTAACATAGAACAGTAAAGAGGAAAGATGTGACCCAGAAAGCTAACAGAGTATTTATCAAAGTCCCAGTCATTTGGCAGTAAATATTTATTGACACCTACTGTGTGCAGGACATTGTATTTCATGCTGAGAATAGAAAGATGAACATGGCATGGTCTTTGCCCCAAAAGGAGAGAAAGAATTGTATGGCATGAAAGACAAGACTGCCATAAGTTCTTTGAAAACGTAGTCAGCTTTGCATTAGTGGTGTCCATTTTGTGTGTGTGTGTGTGTGTGTGTGTGTGTTCACTTTTGGAAAATGTACTCTACGCTCAAGAGGCCCCAAGCCAGACTTTTTTCCTTTCCACGACAAGCCCCATGTATCCTTTTTCCCCTTTCTCTTCATTTTTAGTTTTCCTCCTCTTCCCTATAGGGAGTTTAGGACAAGAAGAGGCTAAAGTTTCACTAAATGAAACTTTCTGAGGTTTCTCCGTCAAATCTAAGGATATGCAGTTTGCAGCGCTCCTGTTAGCATCACTGAGTCATGGGAAATGCACCTGCTGGCCCTCACTGCCCCCTTTCTGGGTAACAATGATGGTGCAGGGTCCTGAAGAAGGAAGTCCCGCCCCCACCTGAAGGAGGTACATCCAGTTGACACTAAAGAGTGACTAATAGGGCCGGCCGAGTGGCGCGACGGTTAAGAATTGGCTTGGGATGCCAGAGGGCCCCGGTTCAGATCCCACATATGAGGGCCAGTGACACTGCCCTCTACAGCTAAGATGCTGAACAACAGCTCAACCTGGAGCTGGGCTGTTGTGAGTCACCGGCAACAGCGTAGGCTGCAGTCCCTGTAGCAGTGGGTTGCCATGGGCTACCGTATGTAGCCAGCAGCCAGTGTGAGCGGCCAGCAGCCGCAGTGAGTGACCGTCCAGAAGCCGGCGGCTGGTCTGCCTCGCCCGGGAAGAGCACAATGATGGTGCCAACTTGGTCCAGTGAAGCAACATCCTCCACAACTAGACTGAAGAACAAAAATGACAGCAACTTGTCTGTTCCCCTTCCCCCAATTCCTCAGTGCTGTTCTCCTCCCCCAATTCCCCAATTTAAAAAAAAAAATCTTAAAAAAAAAAAAAAAGAGTGACTAATAGCCTTAACCCTCATGGTAGGTGTGCATGTACATGTGTGTACATGTGTACAGCAGACCCATGTTTGTTTTAAACTGTGTGGTAACCCAGAGTTGATTTCTTTGAACACCATTTCTTCAAATGGATGTGCTATTGCCCACATGGCAGACTTCGGAGGAATAAATTGTTTATAGATTATCAGATGTCAATTGCCTCATGCAGTGCCTGGGGTATGGTGGGAACTGAATACAGGATAGCAAGTTACATGTAGTAGATGTAGTAGAAGACATAGATGAAAATTAGCTGCAGCAATAGTGGTATGTTGATGTTGCAGACTGTGTATTAGGAAGGGTTATTTTTTAATTTTTGTGCATGGAAACCTTCTAATGCTTCTTTCTCAACTAGTTTGCTAGAAAACGTTATGCAACTTAAATCCGCATTCTACGGGGAAAGAGAAGGGCATGGTAGAATGAGGCAGGGGAAGGGGCAGTCAATAAAAAACAGTGATCTCTGTGGGAAGAGAGTCCAAGTTGGCAAAACAAATACTTACAACTTAGAATCAGAGATGCCAGAGGGCCTCCTAGAGATTGCAAGCCTCAGGAATTATTCAGAATTCCTGAGACTAGTATCCCTGGTACATCAGACTTTCAGAATAAGCATGTGTCTGATTATCTTGCTTTGGTCCAAATTTCCATGGTTATTCTATAATAACTATAGGCCTTGTATCATATTGCCCGGCACATTGGCCTGTGTTTAATATCATACTAGCCTTTCTGTTTGACGTTTTCGGGTGTGGTTTGGTTTTGTCTTTGACACGCAGACCCCGTTCTGTACAATGTGTTCAAAGCTGACATTGTTGACAGGTTGACTAACCTACCATCAACAAGTTGTTACTTTTGAGTTATTTTTTAACGTTTATCGCAGTTCCTTCATTCTTTGCACAGCCTCTCTTATTACCAGCTGTATTGAGTTTTGAAGATGATTGACTGGTGTTAGAGAGGCATTCTGTGACCACGAAGGGAGTAAAGTTTACTGACTTTCATGGCAGGAATCTCAGACATCCTGAACTAACCACCCTCACGAGGTCACCTCCACACGGAGGCTAGTTGCTAACCCACCCCTCTGCCCTACCCAGTCACCACTGGTTACAGAAGCCTGTCCAGGGTAGCTGATTTTGGACACAGTATCATTAAGATAATCATGAAAAGAGTCACAAAGTTGAAAAGGAAGTGAGCACATAACACTAGCTTTTGTGCACATTAACATCCCTCTCTCCCTACGAAAACATTATATTATTAAGGCATCCCTTACATGGGACTTACATTCTATTTAGTAAAGAATATTGTAGTAATTGATACCAACTCTGAATAGGTTTTCTTAACATATTTTATAGTTAATGGACCCTCATAAGGAACTGGAGTCCTTATTTGTCACTTTCTATGTTGCTTCTTAAAGATTCTTCAAGTCAGGTTAGTTGGTATTTGTTTAGTTGGGTGTTTGTTTGTGTGTGTGTGTGTGAATTTTATGAAAAGAATGTTAGTTTATTAAAGTAGAGGATGTGAACCAAAATGTTTTTGTGAGTTAAGAAAAACCAGTGCTTAGTTTATATACTCCACTGCTGTGCAGGAGATATACCTTCCCTGCCAATTCCCATTAGGGAGGGAGGAAACAGACCCACTTAGTTTCACTGTCTAGATTGAATCACATACCTCAATGGCCAAACAGCAAATAGTGCTTCCGTTGTTGTAATCCTCCGTAGGATGTTCATGAGTTGTCCAGGTAGATAAGACATTTTGTAGTGAAGGACCATTGTTGTTGCCCGTTCTCTTTAGGATTCAACAATAACTTGTTCATTTGGGGTCAGAATGCTTATTAGCCCAAGAAAGGTTCAAGGGGACATTTCTTTGCCTTCTGTGCCCCAAGAGCTCTTCCCCAGTACTGTAACGGAAGCTGATGAGAGAGGATCGCAGTTGCCATGTCCGTCAGTCCTTGAATGAAGTCAGTATGTCCCAGTGATGGTCTGAAGACAACCATTGTGTGGCTCACTGAGCTGAAACCTAGTTTGGAAAAACATGGCTTCGTGGTAAGATAAATGAGACAGCCTGCGAGAAGTGCTTTGAGGTGTTTTGTCGGGGGTTAGATGGATCGATAAACACAGTTCTCCTCTGAGAGCTGCTGCCACACTACCTGCATACTCCCTCAAGCTGGTGGCAGCTCTCTTGAGCAGGCGCCCTTCTTGTCCCCACGCCCAGTCCGGTCTCCCCTTGGCCAAGCGGACTGCTGAGTGGGGTGCTTTCTTTGTGAAGTGGACATCTGTCTAATGGGACCTGGATTGTCACCACCAGTTTATTTTACACAGGCCACCATACAGCTGCCAGGTGGTGATGGGGCTGAGCTATTTTGCAAGTCCAATATGGCTTGTTCCACTCGAGCGGTGGGAAACCGGTGGGTCCCTCCACCAAGCCCATGTCCCTGCAAAGGCAGCGCTTCCAAGAGCCAAGGTTTTGTTCTAATCTCGTTGAAGGAAGAAAAAGACTTAAGAGAAGGTCATGAATAAATTAAAGACACATTTTTTTAGTCGGGTCTTTTGGGTTTTCCTCTGTACCTAATTGTTCTCTAATCTGTATTTAGGAGCACATTGTTTAAGTGGGACATATCAGGCTCTTACGCCACAGATTAAACTCCAAGGCAAAGGAAACTGTGACAGTTTAAGAGGCGACAGGAAGAGCCTGTGTCAAATGGCTGAGTTTGATTGTTGAATGTAGACTAATCAGTCGTTGGAGGGCCTGCCACATGTATTCAGGATGCCACTCCGAGAATGCTCGGAAGATAAGAGTGGGGCCTGCCTCTCTGTGGCTTTCTCTCTCTCTCTGCATTCGCTGACGAGCTGCGTGAGGGTATGTAAAACTATGGGTTGGATCACCCTAGCAACACAAAATGCTGTGTTGACACATATTTCCATCACACGTTTGCAATGAAAATGCTGTATTTTTAGAACGCTTCAAAGTGAGGAAGCCGTTAAGCCATATCACATCCTCCCTGGCCCTTCGGCCACTTCCCCCACAGCCCCAGGAACGTCGTCCCCATTTTATAGAAGAGGAACCCGAGACAAAGATTAAGTGATATTTTGAGCAAGGCTGATAATGCCAGGGAAAATTGCTGATCTAGCCTTAGAACATCCTTCGAAGTCATGTCTATAGTGCTTCTACTTCTTTTACCTACTCCATGTGGGTTCCATATGACCTTAAATATAAGCCTAAATATTATATATGGAGTTCAAAAGACAACTTTGTCTCCCATGGACTCTCTGGGCATTCATTCAAATAAAAACAGGCACAAAATACTGGACTTTAAAAATCAAAGCACACTTTGAAAATCTTTTAGAATTTATCACACTTATTTTCATCAGGATCTTTCATGTGAGTAACTTAAATCGCTTGTTAGATAACTTTGCCTTCTGTATGTCTGAAATTCCTGTGCCGAGCTCAGGGCCTGGCAGAGAATAGACATGCAAGATTCAGTGCAGATTGAATGAGTGAAGTAACTACTGCTTACCCAATTTTACAAGGTTACTGCTGAGCAGCAGAGAGAGGCTTTCATTTATTTTTAGGACGCATTTTGAGACCCTTACTTGCTTACTAGGCAGTGGGGATACAAAAACAAAAGTTGTGGCCTGTGTCTACAAGGAGCTCAGTTTATTGGGGGTGGGGTAGGGTGCCCCAGGGCTCTGTGTGTGTGTGTGTGTGTGTTGGGGACAGAGTCTATATCTTCCCTTTTTCCCCTGAAAGCTCTCTGACCCAATAAAGATTAAGAACGACAGCAACGCGCATATAGGGGAAGGGACATCTGAGTTGTTCAGCTTGTATAGCGTCCTGCAAAGTACATTAAGTTCCCACATAACGTCATCCACAGGTTCTGCAACTTTAAGCAAAACAACGTGTAGTGAAACCAGTTTCCCCACAGGCTAATTGATCCACACAAAAGGGAAGTTCCTAGGGGAGCCCATCAATGTTATAAAGAATGACGTTGAACAAAACACTGTTATTCAAGAATCTGCTGTCCCTGCTAAAAATCAAACCTTCAACAAGGAAAGCTTATTAGGTGCTGGGAAAGGTGGTACCGCACCCTTCATCTCAGCACTGTTCCGAAACAAAAAGCTTTCGCTCCATCTCCCCAGCCCCAAGTCATCTCCGTCAGCACCCCCAGATGCACAGGGCTGAGGTGTTTCTTCTGTGAGGCTCTGTTTGTTAGCCCGCGTGTGGCTCTCAGTCATTTGGGGCCAGAAGGAAAACAAAGTCGATCAAAGAAGTAAGAGCATTTTGTAAATTGTGAAACTCTGTACACAGGTGAGGTGTGATGTTTAGGTGTATGCTTTTCCCGGTTTAGGCTAGCCTCCGTGCCATGCTGAGCTTCTGTTTACCCTTTGCTTACCAAATCAGACGCCGCCTTCCACTTACACCCTAATGGAAATGGATGCTGGCGGAGCCAGAAGGCAATGTGGTGCCACGGTGAGCGACAGCCTTGGAGATAAAGTGCCTACGTTCTGCCCCGCCTCTCCCACCTGCTTTCTTTGTGTGACCTGACACTTCCGTGCCTCAGTTTCCTCCTCTGCAAAATGAATAGGGTTTTTATTGCAGGCTGAGTGAGATCGTTGATGCAGAGCTCTCAGAACGATGTCTGGCACATACTGGGTTGTTTTTCCCAGTCTGCCCTCGATGAGAAAACTGAAGGCCAGAACGGTTAGGGGAGCCATTATAGCCTCACATGGACCCCTACACACCTCTGTGTGCAGCCTGCTTTCCTAACAAATTGGCCTTTTGGTGAAAGCAGGGATCAATTCTCAGAAATATTGACAACAACAACTAACATTTATATGGGATAATTGCTATGTTCCAGGTTCTATATTAAGGGCTGAATATACAGTGTCTTATTGTAGCACATATGCTCACAACAGTCCTGGGAGGCAAATACTATTTACTGCACTCATTTTATAGCACAGAAAACTGAAACTTAGAACACAAACCCACCTAAATGAGAGGCAGACATGGCAATTCGAACCTAAGTAGTTTGGCTTTGGAGTCTGTGCTCCTGGCTGTGACATGGCATTCTGGGTGTGTCTCTATTCTCAGGATCTGTGATTATTATACAGAAATTATCTGTTTGACTTCAAAATCCATACTCCTCTAGGATATGCGTTGCCTGTGACATCTCTGCCCACCTGTCACTTCACACAGTGTGTGGTAACCAACAGGTGCTTAATAATGTTTGTTGAACGGTATTGAATGATGTCCTGAGCACACCTTGGATGTCAGCTCCTGTGCCTTGGGTCCGGTCCATTTCTTCTACCCAGAGGTATTAGTAATATTTCTTCTTCTTCCCAATTCTGATGGTTTATATCCTGGCATTTCCAAATCTAGTGCAAATGCCATTTCATTCATAAAGGCCCCTTCTGAGACACCCCATCAAAGAGTAATGTCCACTCCACTGAAATTCCCATGGCATGGTGCCCCGTCACCAAGCAGTGCTTTCTGTGTCGTGTTGCGGTTGAGTATGTACTGGTCTTTTTGAACTTGAAGCTTCTTGCAATCGGGGACTATTTTAGTCAATTGGCATACCTTATAGAACCTTGTAGAAATTAATGCACTGCCTTCAAACTGTAACAAACATTGGTTGAGTGAGAGAAGGCAGAACATTCAAGGGAAAGGGATGTATTTTTTTTCCACCAGCTTATTCTACCTTTTTTTCTTAATTTGTTTTCCTGGCACGTTGAAAGAGAGCGCCCCATTGCACTCCTGGTTTTGAATCAGCTGCTGGGCGCTCTATGGAGCATGAAAAAATATTGTTTGAACTGAAGCAACGGAAGTAAGAGAATCATTTTCGGGTGTCACTGTAGTGTGAAAAGTTTGACATTTGAAATAAAATAAAGAAGGAGAAAAACAGTCCCCCTGTAGTTAGAGCCCTCTCAGCAGCACGCTCACCTGAAAGCCCACCAGTCTTCCAGATGTCCCCTGTGGTTCTGGGGTGAAGACACACGCTGCCCTCACTGGAGCCACTCTGTCCTGGCCGGACCGAGGCACGGGGCGGGGGCAGCAGACAGAGCAGTGACTCTGGAGGCCTTAGCATTGCTAGTTTCCTGCAGCCTGTGGTGCATGTTCCCCTTTCCCTTCGAGCTCTCATCCATCATTTTATTCACGTAGTGCCAACATACACAACCTTTTTATGAGGCTATGAAAGCTCCACTTAGCTGAGTGCAATTTTGAAACTCGGTGGTGAGATGAGGACCTGACAGGTTTTACCTCGCTGTGTGATCCTAGAAATTCCCTGAAGGTCACACGTAGGTGAATGGAACTCTTCCAGACTTGGGTTTTCTCCCTTCTGGGACTCAGATGACAACACACAGGGAAATGTGTCCATCCAAGGGGAAGGCGGGAGCAATGGAAAGTGGAGAGTGTGGAGAGTCCAAAGGCTGCGTGTCTCGCCTCTGGTTTTCAGGCCCAGGTTCTCAGCTGCCCCTTGGAATGAGGTTCTGCCAGCATCCAGCACGTCCAAAACCTGAGCTTAACCTATTCTTCCTTTGGCTGTCCCCGTTGCTGTTCATCGTGCCACCTTCCTTCCTGTCACCCAGTCTCCAGATCTGGGCCACACCCGACTCCTGCCTTTCCTTGCCTTCACTCCCAAATCTTGTGACTTGGGAGTCTTGTATTCGTACACTTGTACCACTTCCTTAGGATATTGCAAGTAGCCTTTCAAATGGCCTTTCCTTCTTAACAGCTTTATTGAGGCATAGTTAATATACAATAAACTTCGCATACTAAAATTGTAAACTTTGGTCAGTTTTTCACATATGTCTACATCTCTGAAACCATCACCACAATCAAAATATCAACATATCCATCACCCCTAAAAGCTTCCTCATTCTCCTTTGAAATCCCCCGTGCCCCGCCCCCTGCACTGACCTGCTTTCTGTCACTCTAAGTTTCCATTTCCTAGAATTTTATATAATTACAGCCAAACAGCATGTGCTCCTCCCCCTCCCTCTCCTCCTCCTCTCCCTCCTCCTCCCCCTATTCATGTTGAAGCTCT
>NW_017731621.1:1535553-1550447 GCF_001890085.2 Hipposideros armiger | reverse complement strand
AAACAGAATGGTCCTCCTCTTCTCTTCCTCCTCCCCCCTCTTCCTCCTCCTCCTCCTTCTCTTCGTCTTCCTCCTCCTCCTATTTCTTTTTGATCTGGCTTATTTCAGTGTAATTATTTCAAGATTTAATATGAATAGCTCATTTATATCAGTAGCTTTCATCTCTGAACAGCACTCCATTGAATGGATAGACAGCAGTTTGTCAGTTCTCCTGTTCATAAACGTTTGGGTGCTTTCCAATTTTTTACTATTAACAAGTAAAGCTGCTGGGAGCATTCATGTACAAATATTTGTATGCATTTGTTTCTCTTAGCTAAACATTTACGGGTGGCGCAGATGGATCATATGGTAGGTGTATGTCTGACTTTTCAAGAAACTGCCAAACTGTTTTCTAAAGTGATGGCACCATTTTATATTCCCACCAGCAGTGGAGGACTTTCAGTCCCTCCGCTTCCTCAACACTTGGTATAATCACCGTTTCTAATTTTGACCATTCTAATAGGTGTGTAGTGGTGTATGCCACTGTGGTTTTCATTTTCATGTGGCTGAAGGCACTAAGCGTCTTTTCACATGCTTATTTGACACCCACACATCCTTTTTGGTGAAGTCTTGTTCAAATCTTTTGCCATTTTTTTAGCTGGATTGTTGCCTTATTGTTGAGTTTTGAGAATTCTCAATATACTGTCTACTTTTAGTCAAGTCCTTTATCAGATACATGTTTGCCAATATTTGCTGTCAGTCTGTCCTTTTATTCTCTTAATTTTCTAGAATTTTTAAGTGTCTGTTAAAAAGCAGAAATTTTTAATTTTGATTAAGTCTTTGGTTTTGTATCAAAGAAAACCTAACACAGTCACACAAAAAAGACAGTTTCACTTCCTTTTAAATATTTTTTTCCCTTGCTTTATTGCACTGGCTAAAGCCTTTAGGACAGAGCTGAATAGAAGTGGTGAGAGTGAACATCATTATCATGTTCTAGATCTTACAAGAAAATCATTTTGCCCTTTACTATTAAGCATGATGTAAGCTGTGAGATTTTCACAGATGCCCTTTGTCAAGTTGAGGACATTTTCTTCGTATTCCTTCTTTGCTGACAATTATCATCAGGAATGGATGTTGGACTTTGTCAAATGCTTTTTCTGCATCAATTGAGATGATCATATAGTTTCTTTTTTTACTTTGTACATACAGTGACTCACATTGATTTTCAATGTTAAAGCAGCTTTGCATTGCTGGAAGATAAACCCCACTTTATTGTGATGTATGGTCCTTATGTTACTGGACTCTGTTTGCTTAAATTTTATGCAGAATTTTTGCATCTGTGTTCAGGGGGAGTATAGTTATGTAGTTTTCTTCTAATTTCTTTGGCTGATTTTACTTTAATGTAATCCTGGCCTCATGAGTGATTTGCAAAGGATTCATCCTTTTCCATGTCCTGGAAAAGTTTGTATTAAGTTGTATTGTCATCGCCTTAAATGTATGGTAGAGTTCATCACATATGTCATCTGGGGCCCAAGTTTTCTTTGTGAGAAGGCTTTTAAGCACAAATTCAATTTCTTTAGTACATACAGACCTATATTACTAAATATATGTACATATGTACCTAAACATACCTATAGGTCTATTCAGGTTATATATTTCTTCTTGAGTTTCCCTCCTTTAGAGAGTATGTTTGTTTCATCTGTGTTGTCAAATTTATTGACATAAAGCTATATATAATATTCTTATTTTATCTCTTTAATATCTGTAGAATATATAGTGATACCATCTCTCTCATTCCTGATATTAGTAATTTGTGCTTTGTCTCTTTTCCTTACCTGGCTAGAAGTGTCTCAATTTTATTTGCTCAAAAAAAAAAACTAACCTTTGGTTTTATTGATTTTTCTTTATGGATTTTGTTTTTTTTCTATTGATTTCTACTTTGATTTTTATTCTTTACTTTTGCTTACTTTGGGTTCAGTTTGCTCTCATTTTTCTAGTTTTTAAGGTAGAAACTGAGGTCATTGGTTTGAAATCTTCTTTTCTTATGAGCTCATTTAATGGTATACACTTCCCCCTAAATACTGCTTTACCTACATCCCACAAATTTTGATAATGTTGTGGTTTTATATTCATATTCATTTATTTTCATTCAGTTTGAAATACTTTCTAACTTCTCTTTTGATTCCTCCATTAAACCCATGGTTAATCAAAGTGTGCCATTTAGTTTTTAAATATTTGAGGATTCTTCAGAGGTTCTTTGATTATTGATTTCTAATTTAATTTCACTGTGGTCAGGGAATATAACATACCTTTTATGTGCTTGCAGACTTTTGAATTTATTGAGAATCGTTTGAATTCAGCCTATCTTTGTAAATGTTTTGTGTACGCTTGAAAAGAATATATCATGCTTTTCTTGGACTAAGTGTTGTGCAAATGTCAATTTGGTTGATAGTGTTGTGTAAATCTTCTGTATCCTTACTGATTTTCTATATACTCGTTCTATCAATTATTGAAAAATGCTATTGAAATATCCACATATTATTGTGGGCTTTTCTATTTATCTTTGCAGTTCTTTTAGTTTTTGCTTTATGCATTTTGAAGTTCTGTTATTCTGTGTATAAATGTTTAGAATTTTTATGTCCCCTTGATGAATTGACCCCTTTATTATTTTGAAATGATCTTCATTATTTTTGGTATTACCTTGGCTTTGGAATATATTTTGGTATTAATATAGGCACTCAAGGTTTTTGTTTTCTTTTAAGTAGTGTTACAGTAGAATATCTTTTTCCATTCTTTTCTTTTTAACCTATTTGTGTCTTCATATTTAAAATGCATTTCTTGTAGATAGAAAACAGTTGCGTCTTTTTAAATCACTGGAACAAGTTCTACCTTTTAATTAAAGTATTTACGTAATTAACATTTAATATGATAGTTGATAAAGTTGAGTGTTGATCTGTCATTTCATTATTTGCTTTTTATTTCTCTCTTATACACTTTATTCTCTTTTTCTGTTTTCTCTTAAGATTTTTTTAAACTTAATTCTATCTCCTTTATTAGCTTATTAGCTATAAAATTCTTTGTTTGTTTTGTTATTGTAGGGATTGCCTTCGGATTTATAGTGTTTATCTTTACCTTACTGCAATTTCCCTTCAAATGCTAGTATACAACTTCACATATAGTTTGAGAATCTTACAGTAGCGAACTTTCATTTTCCCCCCACCAGTCTTTATGCTATTATTGTCATACATTTGACTTTTACATATATTATAAACCCCACAATACATAGCACAATTGTTGTTTAGGTGGTCAAATTTACTTTAAAGAGATTTAAGTAATAAGAAAAACACCTTACATATTTACCCATGTAATTACTATTTCTGGTGTAGGCCATTCTCTGTGTAGACCCCTATTTTTTTCTGGTATCATTTTCTTTCTAATGAAGAACTTTCGTTAACTTTGCTTATAGAGTAGGTCATCTGTTGGTCAGTTTTCTCACCTTTTATATGTCTAAAACATTTCTCTATCCTTTGTTTTTTAAATATATTTTCACTGGGTTTAATATTTTAAGTTGACAGGTTTTTTTCTTTCTGCATTTCATTTATTCTTAGTATTTTCCAGTTCTATTGTGATTTAATTGACATGTAACATTGTATTAATTTTATGTGTACAACATGATTTGATATATGTATGTGCTGTGAAATGATTGCCACAATAATGGATGTTTAGTTAACATCCATCATCTCACATAGTTAAAATTTGTTTTCTTGTGATGAGCACTTGTAAGATTTACTGTGTTATTAACTTCCAAATATACATTACAGCATTGTTACCTATAGTCATTACATTACATTCCCAGGCTGTATGTTACATCCCCAGAATTTCTTTATCTTATAACTGAAAGTTCGTACCTGTTACCACCTTTACCTATTTCACCCTTTCTCCAACCTTTGGTAACCACCAATCTGTTCTCTGTATCTATAAGTTTGTTTTATTCTGTATTTTAGGGATCTACTGTCTTCTCACTTTTTTTTGTTCCCGCTAAGAAATTTGACGTCATCCCTTATCTTTGTTTCTCCATATGAGTCTTTTTTTCCCCTCAGCCTGCTTTTAAGATTTTCTCTTTATCACTGGGTTTGAGCAGTTTGATTATAAAGTGTCTTGATTTAGTTTTCTTCATTATTTCTGGTGCTTAGGCTTCATTGAGCTGCTTGATCTGTGAGTTTATAGCCGTCATCAAAACTGAAAATTGTTCAGACCTTACTTGGTTCAAGCATTTTTTCTGTCCCCTCTCTCCTCTCCTTTAGGGACTCCAGTTACTCACATGCTTGGCCACTTGAGGTTGTCCTGTGGCTTATGAATGCACCTGCTGCTGCTGCTGCTGCTGCTGCTTTTTAAATTTTTGCTTCTCTGTGTTTCATTGTGAAGACAGTTCACTAATCTTTTCTCCTACATTATTTAATCAGCTACTAATCCCTTCCATAGTCCTTTTTATTGTATACATAGTTTTTAATCTCCATTTTGGGTCTTTTTTTTAATATCTTCTAAGTCTCTACTTACCTTTTGGAACATAGCAGATACAGTGATAATAACTATTTTGGTGTCTTTGTCTGCTAATTTTAACATCTGTATTAGTTCTGGGTTGGTTTCAATTCATTGATTTTTTTTCTCACTATGGACCTATTTCCTATTGCTTTGCATGCCTAGAAATCTTTGATTACCAAGACACCAGACATTATGAATTTCATATTGTTGGGTGCTGGATATGTTTGTATTCTTACAAAATTTTTTGAGCTTTGTTCGGCAGTGCAGTTAAGATATTAACTGCAAATAATTGCAAACAATTTGATCATCCTGAGTCTTGCTTTTTTGATGTATTAGGCAGGACTGGAACATTATTTCTGGCTTCTAATATAAGGCTGTCCATGTTCTCCATCCAATTTGCCATGGGTGATAAGTTTTTCTAGTCTGGATTGTGGGAACCGGCACTATTCTTAGCCTTTAATCGCTTTGTAGAGTCCTTACCTCCCCCACCCACCCCCATCCCCGTCTTTGGTCATTTCCTTACTGACATGTATTGATCAGTACTCTACTGAGTAGTCCCTAGGGACCCTGTTTAGATCTCTAGGATTCTTTCTCTGTGTAGCTCTCTCCTTTCCAGAAGTCTTTCCTGTAAATTCTGACTATCATACCTCCCCAGACTCTCAGTCCAAATCCTCAACTCAAGATATCTGCCAGCTTCCACCTGGCTTCCTTCTCCCTGTGCTGTGGTCTAGAAACTCTTTAGGGCAGTCAGCTGTTTTCAGGCTCGAAGGTTATTCATCTAGACCACAAGCAGAGGTCTGCTTTTCTGGATTATGCTTCTTATCTCTGATTTTTTTTTCCACAATGGCTCCTGTTTACCCCAAGGAGTCACAGCACTAATTCTGGTACATGAACATTTAGTGGCACCATTTGCCTAGTAAATAAGGCCCAGTTTCTAATTCAATTAATAATCTCCATTCCCACAGATCTAAGCTGGAATTCCTGTGCTCCATCTCTTTCTCTCAACAGCCTGCCTTTCTTTAGAACCTGCCATTTTCTACAAAGTTATACCAAATCTCCAGGTTGAAAGCAATCTCATCTTTCTCCAAACTCCTGTAAAGACTTCTGTGTGCCTCTTTAATTCAGCCTATCACCTTCTACCATGTATTAACTTATTTATGCACATGTCTTAGCTCTTCTGTCACTCCCTTGAGAGCAAAATTTGTGTCTCATTCAGATGCTCTTAGAAACATGCACTGTGTACATATTAAAGCAATCCGTACATGTCCATTTAAAACACATTTACTGGGACTCAACACTGAACAGTATTAATGGAAATTCTAGCCCAATGATAAAGAATATCCTACTTTAAAAGTAACGGGGGAGATTTCAGTTGCCTACTCCTAACTTAGCTAATATGTCTCCTCTTTTTTTTCTGTGTCTCAGTTTGAATTGATGTTGTATTTTAAAAGAATGATTCTAAAGGCAAGGATTTTTGTATAGCTGTCTTGGTATTCCTACAACCCAGTACTGTACCTAGCTCAAGAAATAGCTTTTTAATCACAGCAGTAACTCCCAACGGGAGGTCCTCTCAAAAGAATTATTCTTTAAAGTAAAAATAATTCCACAAAGTAGCCTGGACCATGGATGTGGTACGGAGAGCTTTTGTCTCCCAGAATCTGCCTGCACTACTGAAAGCATTCAAAGAAGGAAAAAGTACAAAACTACACTCGGACTCCCTAGGTTTTCCGTCTCTTTTTTAAAATCCATTGAAATTCCACTTATGTGAGGTACCTGGAGTATTCAGATTCTGTGACAGAATGTACAGTGGCCTTTGCCAGGGACAAGGAGAAGGATGGAATTGTTTCATTGTTTAATGGGTGCGGAGTTCCAGTTGGGGGAGATGAAGAGTTTTGTGGATGGATGGTGGTGATGGTTGCACAAAAATGTGAAGGTACTTACTGCCACTGAACCGTACAATTAAAAATGGTTACAATGGTAAAGATAGATAGATAGGTAGATAAAGATAGATGATAGATAGATAGATAGATAGATAGATAGATAGATAGATAGATAAAGATAGATAGACAAATAAATGACAAATTGCCACAATAATAAAAAAAAGCCCTGGTCATGTTTATGGAAAGGTTATAGGTAAAACTGGTTTAAACTCCAGTTCCCAGTACTTACCAGCTTCATGAGGTTAGGTAAGCTCCTTATCCCCTCTGAATCTGTTTTCTCATCTATAAATGGGGCCTGATGTATTTAGAAGTTCCTGGCCCAGTACCCAATACCTAGTGGGCACACACAAACATTCATCTTGTTCTGACCTCTTCAGCTTCATAGTGGTCTTCTTGTCACTTTGACAGTCTGGTAAGGGCTTGGAATGTGAAGGGGGCAAGATTGGTGGCTTGGGGAAGAGCAGTGTTTAATTTAGCTCAACCTGTCTTCATGTTTCTAAGAGGCTGAACCACCCCACAAGAGCCCTGAACCTGTAGGCTTAGAAGGTGTCCCTGGGCAGAGAGATCAGAAGGTGTGCCAGCCCCTGGAGTCACTGTGCGAGGGACAGAGACCTCTGGGCCAAGACTCACCATGAGACCAGCTGCCAACCTGGTGGCCTCAGGGAAGTGACTCATCAGGGAGCAAAAACTGGGAACATGCCTTGAAATCTGAAAAGTCACTGAGTGGAGGAAATAAGAGCTTGGGGTAACCCTCTGCCTGTTCTTGGATTTCATTTCATTGGGGGTGCCCCAGGAGACATACCCCCAAGTATCCTCATTTTTAAAGCTTAGACCTTTTCCAAATCATCTGACTTGACTTCCTTTGTAAATAAAAAGCACTTAATGTTTGTTTCATTAGTGTTTAGATTTCTGAGCAAAGCGATTATCCAAAATCTGAATGTAGAGAGAAGTGGGCCTCAAATAAAAAGGGAGGGGGCGTGTGTGACAGTTCCGTTTCTCTGGTTTGCATTGCACTCCCTGCCCTCACGTGCAGATTCGCAGTCCTTATGTTGCTTGGACTTCTTCAGACTCGACAACCTGGGGAACTTTCTGGGGAAGGTATGGAGTCAGTGTGAGGGTTACTGCTATTTGCCCAGAAGAGCCAGTTGGTGATGAGGGATTGTCATCTGCTCATGTCTGGCCTCACGAGCCTCTGTGTAAGCACATCCATCAGTGTTAAGGAGCCAGCTGTCCCATGCATATAGCTGTGTGGGCCCTCAGGCTGGGATCTTGTCAGAGTCACACGCACTAAGCAGGGTGCTGGAGTCTCAGCGTGGTTCCATGGGCTCTTCCAGCACAGCCCCCAAAGTGCCCAGCTCCAGGTGCTGAGTACGCACGGCCACCTGAATTAGGACCCCCTGGGTCCCAGCGAGGTTGCACGTGAGAAGAAATGATGCGGTTAGTTGGCAGTGCCAGCCACACTGCTCCCCTTATTCTAGTGGCATTAGAGGGCACCAGCTGGCTTTGAATCCTGGGGAGCCATTTCTCATATGCTGAGGAGCCCTGAGGCAGAATGTACCCCATGGTCCTGCCTGGCCCTGCCACCCGGCCACTGAGCATGGGAAAGGACACTATCAACCGCTGATACCGACGGACTAGGCTGCTGGAGAGCTGGGACTCCGTGGAAGTCAGCCCCTCTGCTCTTCACACCCCCATCACAGCTGCCCCCGAGACGGTCTGTGACAGCAGTCACAAGGGAGCCATGGTGTCTGGGAAGGATGTCAGAGGCTCATATTGCTGACCCAGACTTAGAATCAATCTCCTCTGTGACCTGGAGGAAGCTGCCCACTCTCTCTGAGCCCTTTCCACAGAGTTGATATGAGATTCAAATGAGACACAGTGGTTTGCAGCCCTGTCTATATGTCAGCATCACCTGGTGAAACTGAAAAACAAAAATCCCAGTGCCTGGACTCCATCCTCAAGATTTTTTTTTAATTGGGGTGACATTGGTTAATAAAATTATATAGTGTACAATTCTATAAGACATCATCTGTCTGAATGAGTGTCCTGCTGAAGCGCCCAGGTAGCATCCAAAGATGTAATATGTACCGTTTGCGTGATTCGGATATGCAGCCAGAGATCAGAAGGATCAAGATAGACAAGGCAGAAATGCCTGAGAAAACATAAGGCACTAAATCAATTCAGTTTGGTGTTGCTGTCTTTATAGTTAATGCTCGTTTGGGCAGTGTCTTAAGAGTTTAAACCCTACTGATGTAAAGATATGGTCATCATTCATGACCTTGTTTTTTTTTGTTTTTTGTTTTTGGGTTTTTTTTAACATGGCTTCCAACACCCACCCCAAGCCAATTTTAGTGAGAGTTAGGCACAGTTGTCCACTTCCCTGAACACCACACCCCCCCCAAATCGTCACCCTCTCCCTGGGTGTGACTTTTCCATGGAATCCTGTAATAGCCTTTCCGTGGGAGAAGGGGGTTTTGCTCTGGACTGTGGGAAGCCAGGCTGGCCTCTCAGGCGTTGACTTAAGGAGGTAACCATTGCTTTCTGGTTGGGAACCCCTCAGGTTCCAACAGAGAGACAGGTGCCCAATGTAAGGGTGGGGGAAAGAATGGTTTTGATGGAGAAGGTAAATTTCCATCTCAAAATCATACAACTAGGGATCTGCAGGAGGCCACAGGTTTACATGAATGTGAAGAGAACAACTCAAAAGTCTCACAGTGACAAGATAAACACAGCAGTTATATTTAAATAAGCACAGAAGGAAATTTCACCACAAACTGCCTTAACTAACGAAGGTTTTCTACTGGGTGTACTGAGTTAGCATTAGATCTGTGTTTCTGCTGCTGCCCTGCGGGGTCTGTCAGGGGCTGGCCCGTCCTTCTGCAAAGCCCTGCTGTTTGTTCCAGAGAACTGGGCTGGAGTATGGAGCCAGCCCACCTGAGAGGATTCTTAGCAGAAGAGAGAACACTTGCTGAGGGTCCAATACAGTTTTCGCTGGAAGAAAAAATAATGCAGGTTTAATGGCAAGCATATGATCATTTAAGGTACTGTTTGAGTCTATGTGTGTTTCTCCTCCTTTGGTAATGGAATAGCTTTTCTTTTCCAAGAAATGCTAAAGCACATGTGTTTATATGGTGCTTCACATTTACAGATTTATCAAATATTCATTCCCAGCATAATTCTGGGAAGGAGACGGAGGAGCCATCCTCAATTTGTAGATGGGAAAACTAAGATTTACAGTTTAAACAATAGTCACATAGCCAGGAATTTAGCCATTTGGAGAGCAGACTCATGATCGTAAGACTCTCATTTTGTTGTTTTTTCTGTTTTGCCTTTTTCTTTTACCTTTTTTCTTTTACTTTGAACTTTAGAACGTACAGATTATATTGTTTTTATTTTGAAATGAGAAAATAAAATTTTGAAATGAGATTGGCCTTCGCACAGTAACCCAATTATGTCTACACCTTTGCATGAATCTAGCCCTTGAGAATCATTAAGTCCTTTTTCTGCAAAGAGTACCCTGCAACACTCAAGGTCCAAATATTGATTGTGGAAGGGTAGGAAGAAAAGTACAGCACACTGCCTGGATCCTTGAAATAAACTCTTTCTAACCTCCCCTTTGCTATTTCAGCAAACATCAACAACATGTTAACATATGCTATTTTACTAGGAATATAATGTTAAGTTTTAATAGATACAGAGTCAGATAGCATTTTCTGAATCTGGAAGAGACATTGGTTGCAAACACCCATCAGTATTACTTTCCATGGAGACATTCAATTCAGTTTTTATTGACTGTTTGATAGAAATCAAGAAACCGTCCTATTTTATAGTGCCGTATGGGTTACAAAAATACCAGTGGCTCTTTGATAGACAAGCCATAATCTCAGGAACGAATGGAGGTGAACTTTGCTCTCCATAGCCTTTGCTCTGAATTATCATTTTCAATAGGCCACTTTTAGGCATCCTGTGGCACTAGTGCCATCTCAGGATAATGGAGACAGTAATGCCTTTCCCTTGCGTAGTGCAGGAGTTGTGGAAGCGCCCTTTTGGAAGCTGTTGAAACCTATGATATTTATTGTCAGTGTTCCACTACGAACTTAAAATCACCTCCTGTCACCTGTAAGTGTGATAATATTTCTCATTCTGTTACAACAGAGTAATGTCCCACTTGGTACGTTTTCTCCTTTTTCTTTCCCCAAAGTGCTTTCTGAGAGTGTAAACTGCTATTTGGCTCATTTTTTCTGCACCATAGAGAGCAGCAGTGCTCCAGGCACCAAGGGGAGGTTTAGCATGCAGTAAATAGGTGGTCCTGAACAACAGGGAGTAAAACTCGGCATTCCCTGACACCCGCTTTTGTGGGTTTTCTACACACAGTCACCAGGTCCTGAGAGCCGTGCTTAGCTATCATCTCTTTCCATTCCTTACTTTTCCCTAATCATCAGACTTGGTTCCGCACCTGCCACATCCATCCAGGCCAGCAGCCATGCATGGATAAAGCAGTGTCACCAAAAGAAAAGTGGGCTAGAGAGAAATTGTGTTTAAAGTTTTGGCTGGCATCTGTTTAGAATGAGGACAAATATTAATTCACCACTATCTGGGTAGTCTATGGGCGGGCCTGGGCACCACAACACTCTGTCTGCTGGAAAAGAAGGGAAAAAGGAGTCATGGCCACCAGGACCAGAATTGGAAATCTGGTAGTGTTTTATATGAGCTGGCACTGGTGTGCTGTCTGTCCTTTATCTTCTGACTCCTGGTTTTACATGACCTCCCACTTGAGGCCGAGCAAATTACAGCTATGCCAAAGAGCGGGAGGGAAAATAGCCTTATTATTAACCTAGGTTGAAAACATAATGGTGTCTTGGAATGTCTTCATTCACAGATGCAGTCCACAAGATCCTAATACCCTTTCTTATCATGGCAGAACAGAGTTTTTGTTTCAACTTCCTCTGTCCACCATGTGGGGAAAAAAAATCAGCCCCTTGAAAATGAGTTTGCCTTTTACGTTTTCATATAGTAGTTTGAATTCATAATCAGGCTGTTTTTATTGGTCAGTAAATATATTATATAAATCATGAATATTTAGAGTCATTTATATTTATATTTAGAGTCATTTAGACCAGTCATCCCCCAGTAAGCCTGTGAAACATGTGAGTGTCGTTAGCCTCTTTGTAGAAGAAAAGAAAAAAATGGAGATTAATTTGCCAAAAGCTGCACAGCTTCTACAGCTGATCCAGGTTTATAAACTAGAGTTTTGATACCCCATTTGATAATAACTTCCATCTGTATGGACTCCATCTGTTTATGGAGCATTTTCACATCGTCCTGTCATTTATTCCCCATGATGACTTGGGGTAGGCAGGGTGGGCTGGGCATCTTGCTTTCATACTGAATAGGATCTGTGGTTGAAGGTCAGTGACTTGCCCCAGCGAGGAGACTTGAGACTAAAGCCACCCTTACCGACTCAAGCCACTGCTCTTTGTTACACCAGGCAGACTGTTTAATCCAGGTCCTTCCATTATGAGGACGCTGAACACCTCTTCCTCTCTCCATTCACATATGTAAAAAGGCCTTGTGGCTTTGGTAGAGTCCAATTGCATCTCAAGTTTCAGTTCCCATAAAATAAACAGATGCTTGGGTCACAAATGGCCCCTTATCAGATGTCACAGGGGAAAAAGAAAATCACAGTCATTTTCTGTAGTCTCCAGAATCCAGTGCAGCGTCCAGGTTGCCTAACACCTCCGAGGAGAGCTGCAGCAGCGGCGTTCACCGGCTGTCTCTCCACAGGCCCCTCTTCTGTTAAACACTGCACGGTAGACGTAGCACAGACCGGCCTTGGGACCGCCCTGCTCCAGACACTGATAGAAGCTCACTTCTGTTTGACTTGCATGGTTGGTGGCAGAGAACGGGGAAGCCACTCTAAAATCTTTATTCCCAAATGGGTATCTGATATTTAGGTGCTTGTACACAAACTCTGTTCCAATTTCTACATGCTTAGTGCATCGGTACATATTTACCGCTGATTTTGATTCATGTCTTCCTGAGGAATCTCCTGTATCTTTTTATTTTATGCTGACAGTTTTATTAAGGGTATTTCTTTATGGTTTGGTGTTATTACTCTTTTAAAAATGTATTGTTGTGGCAGCTTCGAGGCAGTTGCAAAGTACTCTTTTTTTTTTTAATACGAAAGCTGGATTAAAACGTACAGTAATTGTCACCTGGTAACCAGACCCCATATAACTGTGTCAACATTTGCCAGTGATTTATTGCTTTAAATTGGAATCAGCTGATATTTGGTTTCACAGTTTTTAACTCTGCAGGGTTAATCTGGAACCTGCTGGTACACATGAAATAGTTGTTTTATCTGCTGTTCTAAGACTGATGAAATGTTTAAAAGATGGCTGTGTAATCAGTCAGTTATCTCTTAGTGTTACAGCTTATTCCGTGTGGCAGTGTGCAATCTCAGAAATAATTATTCTGCTGTAGTTAAAACATGGGAGCTGAATGCAGCAACTGATAACAACTACGTTCAGCCAGTCCTTTCCCGAATTGGCTAGTTCTCCAGTATTTTATCTTCTTACAGGAAAAACATGGTTTGTGATGGTCAGACCTCCGAGGAGCCTGAAAGCTTAGGGCAAGGCCTGGGAGACAGAACACTGAATCTACTGTCAGTGTCTTTTTCTACCTTTGATCTTTTGTTTGTAGCTAAACTTGATTAGACAAGGGTTTCATTCACTCACCTAGACATGGGTAGGCCCCTTGGACATAAGGATGCTGGTGCTTAGAGTTTTTGTTTGTTCTGAAAGCAATAAAAAGATATCTAAGGTTATGTGAAAAAAAAAAAAAGATTCTAGACCAGTAACCACTTTTTAACATTATTCTTTCATAGCCAGCTATTGAAGGGACCTGAAAGGGATAGGTGACTTGGTTTGCTCCAGACCACACATTTTCTACAAAGCTCATCTGAAAGGAAAGCATCATAGATTTTTTTTTCATAAACTGTGTCATCTCTAGAGATAATTATTCCTGTTTACAAAGATGTCAGCAGTAGTCCGTAGACGACTTATTGATGTTTCACGGAAGACCCAAAACTCGGAATAAAATATTTTACATAAAGGCCTGCCGATTAGAGCATACAGCCTGTCTTTGAACTGGAAGAAAAGTGTAAGCTTTTCAGCTCATAGGAGGAAAAAAATACAGTGAATTGTATTATAGAGCTATTCTCAGCTTGGTAAATTGACCAAGAGCAATTTACCTGTCAGGTAACCAAGGATTCCTTATGGGCAGGGGCTTGGAGAGCTGGGAGTAGTATGAGTTGCAGTTGTATGATTTTTTTATGGGTGACAGATTATCAGGGACAAAACGATAGTTTTATCAGAACCCAAGGATATTATGTTTGTGGCCACCATCTTTAATTGGAGACGAAGGAGAAGCCAGTTGGTTAAGAAAACAGTACAAGGTGCTTTCTCTGTTTCTGTGATATTTTCTTATTCTCCCCGATTCAATTACTAGATCATCCCTTTGGCCTTTCTTCTTTCCCTCTTGAATATATAGCAAATTACTTCCAAACACACTTGTATCCCTGCAGCCAAACTGTTCCTCTGTCACTACATGGGCTGGCTTGCTACTGCTACCCGACCAGATGCATCAGAAGTAGATTTTCAAGCTCACCAGCAGGCCCATATATTACCACACTGTCTAGAGTCTGGATTAGATAGATGAGGCCCTGAAAGGGGGATTGATGGATGTCCCCCCGCCCCCTTTCTGAGTGTACCTTCTCTTGAAAAATATATTTAATTACATGGAGTCCATTTCTAGTCAAAGTTAAGAGCAGGCCCTCCAGACTCCACTCGGCATGTCTGTTATGAGGAAATAGCCATCAATATTTTAAAAGCTGCTGACAGGCAAGAAGTTAGCCTTCATGGCTGGAAATTTAGAATTTTTTTTAACTCTATAAAATCTCTTCATGGCTTCTCTAAAGCTGTATTAAGCTTTAACATAGATAGAACAAGTGATGTGATGAAGAGTAATGAGATAAAACCAATCAGTCTTCAGGCTTCTGATAACCTAGCTGTGTCTTGATTGGTTGGCCTGAATTTCTTACCTGGGAGCTTTCCAGAGCAGCCAGCACCCAGCAATGCCCCAGCATCAATGTCACAAAACTGGGTCGTGGGAAGTGTGCTCCAGAGAATATATTTTAGGGCAAATCTCCCAGGGACAGATTCTGATGGGCCTTCCGGAGGTCTAGCTATGGTCTCACAGAATGAGTGACGTTCAAATTCACCCATACTTTCCAGATTTCACATTAGTGGTTTGCCGAGGCGCTTTGGGGAGTATAGTCACTCTTCGGGGCTGCCAGAGTTTTACAAACAGTTGTTAGGCTATATGATTTCCTCCCTGCCTACAAACTGTTCAGGGGTCACATTTCTTCTCTCT
>NW_017731621.1:1443512-1535394 GCF_001890085.2 Hipposideros armiger | reverse complement strand
CTCTCTCTCTCTCTCTCAACTTTACTCTTACCTCCATTCCCAAAATTAATTTTTCTGAGTTTCTATATCACAATGCTAAAGACTAAAAGCACCTTCCTAAGGCAAAGGTGGTTAGTATTTTGTACACTTGTCCAGATTCACATGAAATCCCAACCAAAGGGGGACAAAAAGAAGAGATGAATTTATTAAGTTTTTTAAATACTTGTTCCCTGTGTTTCCATAGCATACACCTTGACCTCTCGTATAGTCTGTTGCACTTGGGCATGTGCTTATTTTCACGAATTCTTTGAACGGATTCAGAACAAGTGCAGAGCTACCTAGGTGCCAAAAGGACTTAAAGACATTATTATCGCTGCTAGCTTATCACTTACCCCAGGAAAATGATACAGGGCACTGCCTCTTTGCTTTGTCAGGATGTTCCAGACCCCTTGAGACCTCACCAGGTCAGACTTCTGCACCCACCTGCACAGCAACCCCTGTGCCCAGGCCCACTTGAGAATGATGACTGATTAGAGAAGCAGGAGGGGAAGGGAGTAGGGGATACCCCTGAATTACTGGATCTGTGCTTTGAAAAGTGGGAGGAAGGATTGAAAGAAAAGACAAAAAATAACTTTTATGTGTACTTGTGGACTACATCTCCCCATACAAGCAAATAAAATTAGGAATCACTGATCAACATGGATTGAAATGTTAGACAGGCCTATCAAGAATTACATCCTTCTCTCAGCCTAGTCAATTGGTGTTTTTTTTAAATAAAACCAAGTGGTTTATTCAAAAAAGAGGATATTCTCACTAAGAAACTGTCAAACACAGGTTTCAATGCATCACTCACTTTACCTGATGTCTCTATGGACATCCACGAACTTCTAATTTTTTGAAACCAAATTCCAAAACATATTCATTTCAGTCCTGCTGTTGTGTTTATAATATAGCCACTTCCAGAAGGACCCAGAAAATGTGCTCAGGATGAGGGACAGAGAGATGTGCTGGTGCTAAAATGTGCTAACAGTATGGGGCATAGCACTGACGTGCTCAGAGTTGTCACTCTTGCACTTATGTTTTTGTTGTTTTTTACCACTTGGCATTGTAGTAATCAGGATAGACTAAGCTGCTGTAACAAATAGACCCAAAAATGTACTCAGGCTTAAAACCCAGCACAAGTTTCTTTCTTGTTCATGTCAGTAATCCCTTCTGGTTGTCCTGGTTCATGGGCAGCTTTCCTCCACATGACATTACAGGGACCAAGCCTCCTTGTGGCTCTACATTCTTGTACTGTTCCCCAGACTTCCTAGAGGAGAATCACGGGGGACACTGATCTGCAGATTGCCAGGCCTTTCCCCCCTGAAAATCCCCACCTTAGGTCTGGGGTGGTTCCACAAATTTGCGTTTTTACAAGCACTCCAGGTGACTGTCTTCAGGAAAGCCTGAGAAACGTGGTATAAGAGGTCACTAGATGGTGGAAAGGTATTTTGGACATTTGTTGCCGTCTTAGCCTGAGAACCCCTGTGTTGTAAGAAATGGTGCGCAGGCTAGATGGATGAAACCTAACTCCTGGCACTTTGTTTAACTATCTTTAGTCTTAGAATTTGGCTACAAGCCTCCTTGTATAGACAAGATTATACTGTGACTTTACCATGTAACACTAATACATCTGTTCAGACCTGAATTTGTCTTTGAATTAGCTGATTGCTTCATTCCATTGACGAAGTTTACCAGTCATCTTGACATATGGTCATCTTACTAAGGTTTATATGCCAGATACTTGGAATATATCACCTATGACAGCTCTGTAACACGTAGGTCAGTGTATAAGATTGACTAGTGATGAAATCTTGCAAGTTCTTGTGCCATCCTGTCATAATGTTGAATCCTTTAGAATCTTCCCGTCATGGAAATTAACAGCATAACCATATTGAATGAATGAATAGTGGTTGAATTATTTATCAGTGACCTCTGTCCGAAACTGAAAGATGGAAAGGTACTCCACCCAGCCTTTCGAACATGCCAGAAGAATGACACGAGATGTGTGGAATTTGTTTCATGTGCTCTTCACAGCACATTTAAATCCTAGACTCACATTCTCCGAGCTACCCAGTAGCCACACGGACCACGTACCTTTCCACAAATTGGAATGTGCTCAGGGAATTCAAACCAAGTTTAATATTAGCCTAAGATAGTTATATTCAGGAAGGTAATTCTTCTCTCAAAAGAAGTATTCCAGGACATACTTGAAAAAATATTTGGAGTACCTACTGTTTTGGATTGCCTGAGTTATTGATTTTTTGTGATAGAATAAAACTTAGAACCATGAGGACTTGAGTGGTGAGAGAATATCTATTTTGACTACAGAGAAATATTATTATCGTTCGTTATCAGCACAATTAGGAAGCACTAGAGTACAGCAGAGGCTTTGCGTGTGAATGATCTTTGTTGCCTCAGGCCTCTTAGCTCATTGAGAAGCGTTTTTCTTCCCACCCCCATCGTAATAATTGTGCGTGTGTTTGTTTGAAATCCACACAGGCCATACCTCTGGAGCCAAAAGGGCTAAAGACTTGGAAATCCATCTTCATCCAGTCATCTGAGGACGGAGTGGGAGCCTGAGGGATATTTCTTTCCTCTTTTTTCTAAAGGTTTAACAGAAGAATGAGTGCCGTTGACAATGATTGAGAAAAATGAAAGTTTTTAGATCAAATGCTGCTTCCGTGTACTTGCAGCGTGGGGAAGGCTGATAGATGGCGGCGGCGTCTTAGAGTGAAACCAAATAGCTGCTAATCAGTGTGTGGCATGTAGAGTTTTCTGTAATCTTGAAATCAGGGAAATATTTCACTTTCCCTCTGAGGTTTTCTAGGGTGAGCGTCCATGGCAAAGGAGATCAATCTTCTCTCTACCTGCTGAAGAATGGGCAGTTAGCTCTGCAGCTCCATTTTGAGCACGATGAGTGCAGGGACTGTGTATAATATTTTCCTTGTATCCATAATCAGTTATACTTATTTGATTTTCTGAAAAATGGAAAGCCTAGGTTGAGCTTTAGAAGAGTAAGGCAGCATGGCAGTCTTTGGCACGTGGGAGCCTCCCTCACTGGACTCGGGCCCAGGCTTGGTCAGTATCCAGAGAGCTGACTCTGTCCAGATACCAACCACCTCTCTGTGCCTCAGTTTCTTTCACTGCAGACAGGGACTTAAAGGAGATGGTTGCTAAGGTCCCTTTACGCTCTTCAGTCCAGCATGTCAAGTTGATCTCAGTTGAATCAGGACCAGCCCTTGTTAAAGTTATGATAGGGGTGAAGTTTCTTTCTCTCAGCGCCCTCCATTTTTTCTTTTTTTTCCTTTTTCATGAGACTGCCTCATGCCTCCGTGCCTGCATCCTCACTGTATAAAGTCATACCAAAGCCTGTCGTCAGAGAATTATTGACACCACAGTGTAAATCACTGGAAAGATAAATCAGAGTGTTGTTTTCCGAGGAATTTTTATTTTAATATAAATCGGAGCTTCTAGCTCAAAGGATGATGCTCAGAGGAGAAGAGGAAGGACTGGGAGAGAGAACGAACGGAAGGGCCTATGTGTAATCAGTTTGCCTGCGACCGCCCTGGTTTTGATCTGTTGTCCCAGAATCATTAATATTTATCCCCTTTCACCTTCCAAAGTGTCCCCACTTGGATGGTGACTTACTTGATCACCTTGGATATAGAGAAAGCCTCCAAGGTACCCCTATAATTATATCATACGTAAAAGGAAGAAAAGCCCTCTTTATTTAGTGTTTTCTGCATGCCAGGCTCTGAGCTTGGCACCCTGTATACGTTATCTTACTAAATGGATCAAACAAAATCTATCTCACCTAACCATCAAAGCACATCTCTCTTAGGCCAGAAAGTGGTCAATTTTCCCAGAGTCATTTCTCGGAAAATGGACTGAAGAGCATCACATGGGCTGTTTTTACCACGAGTAGCCCAGATGTGGAAGGATCGTGGAACATGAAGTGTAAAAGAAAGCCCAGATGTTCTGGGACGGCCAGGTGGGAAATGCCCTTCAGACAGTCAATTGATGCCTATTTACAAAGCACCTACATGCCTCGCAGCATGCCATGCCTGTGGAGGGGCCAGGGAACCTTTCGTCATGGCCCCCTACCCTCAGAGAGCTTCCATGGTCCTAGGTAGCATGATAATAAAGCAATAACTGAGCTGTGCTGAGAGACAGTAATTATCAGGCAGTAATTTTTTTTTCTTTGTCTTATTATGTGGTGGTAACTCTCAGGATGAAGTCCAGCTGCTGAGAACCCCTTTGCAGGAGGTGCCTAAATACAACATGGGGGCACGTACCCCAGTTCTCCTGACACTGTCCCCCCTTTCCTCTCCTCACCTTAGACACTTAAGAGCGCCGCCTCCTCCGGTGAAGCCCAGCACCACTGCTTTTTTTCCCTCTCACGTTGCTGAAATACAGGGAAGTAAGAAACCTGTGGTGAAACTCCTTCTGTAGTAACGAGACCTGGGTGTGCTCATTAGACAGCAACAGGTTTTATTTCAAATAACAGGCTGTTTTAGGGGTTTTGCCTCTTGGGGGAGTACCATCAAGTGTACAGTTGGGGAAAATTTTGTTGTGCCCTGAACGGGGAAGTCATCACAACAATTCCATTAAAATTGATGGACTATTTAGAGGCCATATAAATGGATGTGCAGAGTACTCAAAGGCCATGCAAATGGGCGAACTTGGCTAGTTCCGAGTAATTACTTCAGAAAGCAAGACAACAAAATCAATTCCAAACCCTATTAAAGGGTGCGTGGTCATCATTTACAAAAGAGTCTAGCTTGTCTCCCTTCTACCCAGAGGCTGGGGAGGCGTGGAGGGGCAGCGTGACATTGTGGTAGGCATGTCAGTGCTGCCTTTGGGTACCTTGGTTTCTCTTGTTATAACATTGGGGTAATGCCGACCGTCCCCCACCTGCTTCGTAAGGGAACCTGCATAGGATCTGCCTGGCTTGGGGCTTTAAGGAGGAATAAATTTAAGGTAGACGAAAATCTCTAATATTTATCAAGCACAAGCCAGGAGCTATGTCATACATTTTCATAACTTGTTTTGTTTACTATGATGTAGCTGCTGTTGTCAACCCCATCTTATTAATAAGGAAACAGAGGCTTGAAGAGGTTAAGAAATGTGTCAAACACCCCATCCGTCTGAGATGCTGCTAAGAGATGCTACTCACTGGAAGTTTTATGAATGAAGCAGGACAGACATATCCAGCGTGACTTTGAAAACTGTCACAGTCTCTGCCGTGAGAACTCTGGGACCTCTTATTACTGGAACATAGTCTTATATTTGGCTGCAAAAGTGTATTTCTTATATGAGTCCTGCTGTTGCAGTCCATTTGTAAAAATCTCTCCCTCCCTGATCTACGTACACATGAAAAATGACTTAGCTGTCATGGGAGGGAACGAGGCAGTTAGAGTGGCCATATCAACTCTCTCGGGTCACGTGCCGCAGGAAACAGCCTACAGTCAGTGCAGATCTTCACTTGAAGCTCTGGTTTCTGTTGCCACACAGTGTGCCTCTCTGTTTCACTTTGGCTGTGAAGACCAGAGATAGGAAGTAGAGATGATTCCTCACTCCCAATTCAAAAAAAAAAAAAAACAACTACCGTTGTTCTACTCTAGATTCAAACACCTCCTGAGAGTTCAGCTCCACCTAAAACAGGCCCATAACAAGTTAGAATCCCAGTGGTACCACTGATAGTTGCCAAAGGACAGAGCTGAGCTGTGTTTTACCCAGGCTAACAACAGGGGGCCCGTACTCCTGGTCTCGGCGAGTACAAGTAGCCACACATGGAAGCAGGACAATGAAGTTGAAACTTAACACAGTGGTCTGTCCAAGAAGCATCTAATAGCCCGTGGGCCGAATTGAGAATCATAAGAAAATAAATTTGATTTTAACCTATTCTCATTGCTACCAACTCCTAATTATAGCGCCATCCTATCCTCAAGAGAATTCACACTATGAAATAATGTTATATTAGCAACTTCCTTTTAATGAGGTCCCTCTGTACTTGAGAAACTAAATCCTTTTCAATTGGATTCGAGGCAGAACTACCTTCTACCACAGTTAACCCTGGGCTGCCTTCCTTAAGCTATGTGAAGGGGTCTCAGCGAATTCAGCCCAGTCAAGCCATGGGCCCTTAGAGAAGAAGCAGTCACTGCCATCCCCATTGGTACTGTCTCTGCATTGTCACCAAGACTCCTGGAGAGTCAGTCCAGTCACACCAACTTTAGGGAGACTGCCCAATATGGCCTTGTCAAGTTCAACCTACAGTGATTCTTTTCTTACCTTTAGAGAAGAAGTGCGGACCTCCTTCATGTTCTATAATTAGTATTTTTAAAATAAAAATGTAATAACTCCACAGTGTGAGTATTTCCTTGTGCTCCAAAGGTCAAGTGGCCTTGCCTGTAACAAAGGAGATCGCTTGCTTCCTTCATCCTGTCCCCCATGGCTCCTTGACAAGCAGTGCATCACCCATAAACCCACCTTCCTGTGCTTGGAGCAGAGTGGGAGCTGTCAAGAAAAGGCTGAATGCTCTGAGTGTCCTATCAGGGGAAAGGGTGACATTAAAATTCTTCACATGCTTGTACAGCTATTGGACATGTGAAATGGTTTTAACGCACTGGCTTCTGTCAGAGGCCCAGGGCGAGGGGAGAAGCCCGTCCCAGCCATTTGGCCCTTGATCCCTTTTCTGTCTGTGTCCTGCTTTCATCGGGGTTTACGTAACAATGGGTGAGGAAGTGTTCCAGCACACAGAAAGCTGTGCACAACCCTCCTCAGTTACTTTCCCGAAAGGCTTGAAAATGCAGCGGATTTAATCTAGGTCAAAACGAGAAAGAAAGAAACTCAATTTTCCTGGCAGAAGATTTAGAGAACGTGCCTGTCTTCACAGAGCCATGGGGCCTTCAGGAGATGGTCCCTCCAAGAGAAGCGCCCAGGGCAGCAGGAGGCTGGCAGCTGCCTAGATCTTGTGGCCACTTAACAGAACATGGCGACAGCATGTCAGGGGTGGAGTCTGAGGAAAGGGTGTCGGGTTGCAGGGAGCCAGTGATGTCCCTGGTTTGACAGGTAGGCTCCGATTTGCTGTATAGGAGAAATCCTGCAGGGGACATAGATTCAGGGCTCTGGGAGGAGCAGAGAGGATCCCTGCCCCAGGCTGCCAGAAGTAAGAAGTACAGGTCCTGCTTTGTCGGTGAAATTCCCAGGGGGATTCCCTTGGGTTTGCACTTGGTAGTCTAAATGGTGACAGCCACGTAATTCAAGCATTGCAAGCCGAACGGCAGCATTGTTTCTCTGCTTCCTAGGTAGTGGCCAGATGGTAATCCTTTTTCCATCAGGGTGCCAATTATATCAAACTCTATAAAACTAAGCTAATTGGATACAGTTTCATTAAAAGTTGATTTCTACAGGATGTGGCATGTGTGCTGGGAAGTGGTTACGCTAGCTATGGAAGACCCACTTTTAGATGGAGAAAAAGGTTCGTCTGAGGAGACTCTTAGAAGTTGAAAACCAGAGAGGGTTAGGTTATAAAAAGACATTTTTGGTGACATGCAAGGAGGTTGACGGAGCTTTGGGGATCTTTCACAGTAAGGCAGAAACCATCCGGGGTGGTTCATGGAGTAGCCTCCTGCGATAGGCATTGACTTTGAAGGGTGCTGTCTACCAGTAACTATTAGGATGGTCTTGCCTTTCCCATTAGCTACTCGTTAGGCTAGTAGAGTTAGTTCATTGTAAAACTCAGTGATTCCACAGAAGGGGCCTAGAAGCCAAGAGAAAGAAGCACCATGTTAACACCCTCTAATTTTCTTTTTCTTGGTTTTGAGTTTAAGGCAAAAAAAGGTTGTGGGCCAGGGGCGTGGGGGTGGGGTGGGGGTGAGGACTTGCAAAACAGAGCTCTTTCATCTTCTTGCAGGTTCTTCCCGGAGCCATTTTCTTTTGCTTTGATTGTTGCTTTCTTCACTCCTTTCCTTCGTATGTCTCCGTGCACGTCGTTGCTCCACCTTGGTGCACCATCCAAGATGAGAGCAGCCACCCTAAGGAAATGGATGCGGGAATCCATAACTGTGTCTAGCGGCACGGGGACTGGACTTTAAATGTAGCTGTGCAGTCAGGAGCATGACTTGTGGAGTCTCATCTTGTACTCCTCTAAGGCAAGCCATATTTTGAGGACAAAGTAAAAGAAGTAAACACCGAGGACCATGGAGGCCACGCGTTAATAACCATGCATTTGACATGGTTTTTAACTGGCAGCACCAGCTCTTCGTGGTGGGAAGGCCTTGGGCCAAGGAAAGGGGTATATACACCCATGCTTCTCCAGGGTACCAGCTCGCCTCCTAAAGTGCCTGTGTACTTTCAGAGAATGGCATTTTGTCATTGTCTTTTTTGCCAAGACGCTGAGGGTCACCTTCCAGCCCACTGGAAAACTTTTTTTATTTAAGTCAGTGTTAAGTTTCCTTGAAACATAATTCAGGGGATTTTTGATGGGTTTTTTGAGCCTTTAACTGCTTTGGAGAAACTGAAAGTCAAGGGTCTTGGCAGGTCAATGATGGAGAGCTGAAACCTTGGTGTGTGCAAGACTCACTTGAGCAAAAAATGCACCACTGAGATCAACAACCTTTGGACTCTGAGGGAAGTATGAAATTCTGCGTCGAGCGCTGAAGGTTGAGGGAGAAAACAGACTGCAGGGGGAAACCAAGGATGGGGAATATGTCCTCTTTTGACTTCAACTGGCCTGTGTGCTCCTGACTTGGCAAGAAGCCAAGATCCCAGTTGCAATGCGACTTGTGTAACACAGGTACCTGCTTAGCTTGCAAATGTGTGCTCAGAAGAGAGCTTCATTCACAGAAAGAGAAGAACCATAGCAGGTTCACTAATTCAGCCGTCCTGGGCCTGCCTTGATCCGTCGGCCCCTTAGAATTCCAAGGCAGCCGTTAATAAGCATTTTCAGTTCACAACATGATGACTTTGTGGATGTCCTGAATGCAAATATATCTTGAACTGAATTTGTCTGCCAGGACTATTACTTTGTTTTTAAAAGAAAGAATTAAGTACAGGGTTAAACTATCAGGTGGTCATTCTGTGACCATTTTCAAGTGTTTATTTGTTTAGATTTAGACAGTAACATAGATTTCTTAGATCAAAGACGTTGAATGGCCTTGAAGACATGGACAGTCCCTTCTGTGTACCCTGTGGACAGGTGTCCATGTGCACAGTACCGTAAGCTGCAAACCTGAAATACATGTATTTTACTAGCTTAGCCACAGAATTGTGGGAAATCGTTTTTTTCACCTTCGTTCCTTCATCCTCAAGTTGCACAGTTACTTGTTTGTAGTTCAGAAAAAAAGTTCCATAACATTTCATGTGACCATATAACTAAAGAGTGGCACCAGAAAAATAACTAGCAGTTAGAACATTCTAAAAAGGCCCTTTCTCCCATTTATGAGAGCAGCTTTCACAGGAGAATTTATGCTCAGCCCAGGCCGGTGGCTCCAGGAGAGTCATGAGAAATGTGTCACTAGGCCAGCCACACACAGGGCTGCTGCCTGTGCCCTTGTGTGTAAATTGTTGGCCTGTGATCTGAAACGTCTACACTACAGTTGATGGGTGACTATTTCAATAACTGAAAACCATTGAAGTCACTGACCTCTCATCTTTATACCTGGATCCTTTCAAACAAACACACAGATATAATACAAACTGCCTTGTTGTCTATATTTTAGAGTCAAAGGCTTGAACAAAATGCCTTTTTAAAACGGTGTCTCCAGAGCCCCAAACCGTAGTTCCCATCCTCCCCAATTGGGTTAGGTGTGGAAACCTCAGAGGGGGCTCTTTAAGGAGGGTGGTGTCACTTTTCCTCGGGGCAGAGTTAGTTTGAAAATCTGGTCTCTGGTGACATTCTCTAGGGCTGTGTCTATACTACCCCCACACGGATGGATGAACACAAATTGCTGTTTGACTCAAGGCAAGGCATGATATAAACTGGTTATCTCTATGTACGCAGTGCATTTTTTAAAATTCTATGAGTATTATCACCAGCAGTTTCCAAGCAAAGATTTTCAAGAGAAACAGCTGTGGTTTGAAAAGATTTGTGATAATCCAGATGGTTTCGTTGAGGATAAATCTACTTGATCATTTAAAATTAAAGTCTTTCAGTAAAGAAGAGTGTCTTCTGTATGATTTTAAATACACTACGTGTGTGTGTGTGTGTGTGTGTGTGTGTGTGTGTGAATGTGTATGTATGTATGTGTGTAGATACCATTAGCCTGTCTTGTTTGGGGCTTTATCTTTGGAAACAGCAAAGACCTCAAACAGTGTCTGAAATTTTTCAGCAATTAAGCCTACACAATACCTGAGGGAACCCTTCATGACAGCAGAAACTATCTGTGAAGAGATAGTCAGAAGCCAGCTACCCTATCTGGAGGACGTAGCACTTAGCCTCTCTGGGAATTGCCTCTCTCAACTTCTGATACAAGGCGGTCTAATCACATTGCACAATTATAATACTGATTACACATCGCTTTGCAAGCTAAACATGCAACTAGATTACTAAACTTGCCGATTTCTGGGAACCTGGGTGGTGAAAGGCATCCAGTCCCTGACTGGGCTCTGAGGAGACAGAGGGGTGGCACACAGGACATGGGAACCAGGTGACTCTCCTGGACCCCTCTCCTGCCCTCGGTGCCCGGCATCCACTTGCTTGCTGGCCACCCAGGGATGCTCACTTGAGGCCCCGCACCGTCAGCCTTCATGGACAGACAGCACTGTGCACCCCAGGATCTTTCTCTCCTGGGCCTTCTCCACCATCAGACTTGATCTGTCTTATGCTGGCTTCCTAGGGGCTCTGCTACATGTTCAAAGTCAGGTAGCAAAACGAATCCACAGGGAGATGGATGGTAATGGCCACACAGTGCGCTCTAACGTGTTACCCATAAGGCATATACTGAGCTCACTAGCATCTCTTAGTCATGAACAGCGGACATGCAAGAGGCTCTGTGGAGACCTGAGACTGTGGCGTTTGGCTCTGGAATCACCTCTCGAGTTTTGCCACCAAACCTGTTTCACCTGTGAATTTGAAAAGCCCTGCTGAGGCTCCATGGACCGGGATTGATAAATAGACACGTGCAAGATGGATTTTTTTTTTTTTTTGCTACAAAATCCAAAGCTCTTACTGATACAATTTATTGTGTCAGTGAAACTGTTGAAAAGCGTGACACCGTAAAGTAACCTGGGTATGGAATGTCAGTCATGGTCATCTTTCCGACACTGGCTGCAGCCACAGGCAGAAACTCCTGAATGGGTGGATAAAGGTGGCAAGAATTGTGAAGTACATGTGCGTATTAGTGTCCAATGAGCAAAGCAGAAAAACGTGCAGCAGCAAAACTTAGCAACATTAAGCAGAAATAGGGTTGAGGCTTGCCAAAGCTCCTGACTCGTCCAGCTGTGTTACCTTTGCTGACCACGCAGAGTCCCCTGGCAGGTCACCTCCCACAGTGGACAGTGAGCAGCACCTTTCTCCATGCTCCATGGGTGGCAGAGAAAGGCAGGCTCTGTGACTGACCCTGGCAACCCTAATGCTGGAGGGGTGTCCCCTCCAGGGCGTGTGTGACCCTTGATCACCAGAGAGCCCCTGCGGCTCTCGTCCGTGTCCCACCACTCACCTTCCCATGATGTTAGACACAGAACCTGCTGAAGGAGGGAAGTCGGTCCCCAGAATCAGGTTGCCGGGCCATCTGCTGTTGCAGCTGACCTCAGAATGCATCCAGTAAATTTCAGACCTGAGCTACAGCTGGTGTGGGGAAAGCTAAGAGACAGGTGGTTCCCTTAACAGCTGCACATCCTGTTTAGGGGAGGCAAGAAAGAAAATTCCATCCTTGTTGAACCTTCGTGGGTCTTCTGGGATCTAGAATAGCTCCCTGACCTTTAGCCATGCTAATCATCATATCAGGGCAAATAATATTTCTCCCTTCCTTTGTTGAAATAATCTCTGTGGGTCAATGAATCAAAGATTTTAAGTGAGCATATCAAGTGATAATGGATTACAAAGGACTGTGATTGTTAGCTGGAAGAGTACTCACAGAAACAAGAGCCTTTCAAACACATTCTCATTCTGAAAGTGTGCAGACTAAACTCCCAGTGGGGGGAAACACAAATTGCTGCATTGAAGGTGACTATTTAAATTTATAATTCTGTATTCATCCTGCAAGTTTTAAGATAACTTAATCAAACCTTGTTTTTTATTAAGTGAATTGTATGCATGCTAAATGAAGTGCAAGACATTTTTTTAGCCCAAGAAAGGTAAAGAATAATTTTGACTTTTGACTTTAAAAATTTGTTCTGAATGAAACACTCTGGCTACATAGCCACGTAGATTGGCGGAGGATTTTAGGCAGACCAGCTTTTCATTCACTGATTTAGAAATGATGAAACTAAAGTAACTAAGGTCAGAGGAAGTAAGGTATTTTCCCCTGAGTCACTCCAGATCCAAATGTATGAAACCAAAAGGAAGAATCTTGGGGTGAATTCCCAATCATATTCTTCCCCAGAACCCCCACATTTCTGCAAGTTGTTTATTGCGTGACGATGCTCAGCTGAGGCTACAAGTACAGCCAGAAATTCATCCCAGGCTCTGTTCGCTAAGCCATGGGCCGTGGCAAGGGGCTCTGCCCACCTGGAGATGGGGCATGTTTTTCAAAGGTACCAGGTTTGCTTGCCAAGCCCAGCACCTATGGAAATAAGCTGTTGGGTTGGGGGTCCGTGGGCCGTGATGGAAGCACATACCAATGTTATACAGGACATTCTATGTATTACAACTAGAACTAGAGCTGATCATGGCATCATCTTAAAAGGCAGTTGTTTGAATGGTGGACATAGAGTAAGAGTTAAGAGCTGTGTATAATTTGGAGAGGATTGGTAGTGATCAGTGTCTGATTTCACCATATCAGTTGCACAGGCAGAGTGGACCCTGGATGAAATGGAAAAAGTGTGGGATTTGGGGTATCTTCCCATCTGCCCTTCTATACATTAGACTTTTCTCTTCATTCCTTTCGCCTTTTCACCTTATCCCACACTGCTCAGACATCAGCTTCAAACTTGGCAATTTAAAAAAACAACAACAAAAAAAAACCACCAAAACTACCTTATGTTACTAAGAAGTTGTTCAAGAGGAAAACACTTTAGCCAAATTTATACTAAGATGTAAATAGCTAGGAACAATTAAGTGTTACCAACCCCAAGGGTTCTATTTTAATACTTAAATAGGAAATGAACTGCGCCCCCCTAGTGGGTTTTGGGCAGTGAAAAACAGCATGGATTTTGTGTGGGTGTTCAAGGCAGGGGAGGTTTCTTTGTTCCTGAGTACACTGCATATTGGTCAGAACTCTTCAGGTTGGCCCAACATGCAAGATGCACTCAGTTTACATCACCTTTGTTCATCGCTGCTCTGATTTTATCACTGTGTTTACTTACCCATTCCCAGTTCCCCGGCATTCCCCCCTTCTTTTAGGCCAATCTAGCTCTGAGTATGGCCAGGCTGACATTTGTTTTCCATCTTCCTTAATTGCCTTCTTTCCAGGCAAGCAAACTGCTTCATAACTTGTACTCTATCCCTACATCTTTTTTTTAAGCACCACACTCCCACCAAAATCCTCCTTCTTCAAAGTTTCAGATTCTGCCTCTTTTTTGAAGCTTTGATTGTTGTGGTTGAAGTTCAGAGGTTCTCCATTGCTTCCTTGTCCGGTAGCTAACCCTGTAAGCCTAGGAGAGGGGAAGGAGAAGTCACTAAGAGTCTGATTGTTAGAAGCTTTTAGAAGGCCAAGGTTGTGTCTTTTTCTACTTTTCTTTCTCTACCAACCCCAGTGAAGCACAGTTGGTATTTTGTCATCTTCTTAGAGTTACTGTAGGTTACTGGAAGCTGGGACTTGACTTTTCCTGTTTTATATTCTTCCTTGATCTGAAGCAATTCCTATAGCTTTTCTTGGGCTTATGTTATGCCAATGAAGCTAGCACCACTTGCTAATTTGATCAGTTCAGTAAAAACGTGTACCATCAGGCAGCATGGCTAAATGAACTCTGGTCAAAGAAGTCCAGATAGCTGAAGTGAAAAGCTCATATAAAAATGGTTGGACTGTCCATCTGTGATTCTATAAGGGAACTTCATAAATTTCCATGTCCTCCATGCCAATGATACATTTTAAGGGTTCCTGACCCTTGAGTACATGGAGCTTTTTGAATGCCAGGAAGCTATGATCATATTCTACTTTGTCCACAAGGTCAAGGGTTTGCCTATTTAATCTCAGTAGATGCCAACAAAATCAAATATATGACAAGTTTCCAAATTTCTTTGCACATGAGGATGAAGCATCTTCAGTGCCTTAGGAATGCTATTGGGTTGTCGGAAACATCATGATGTATTTTGTCTGTTTTTCAAAGGTCATTTATTTATATAAAGAATAAAGATCAATCAATGATATATTGCCCATTTCGTTCGATAACCTTTTGCCATCTTTCAGTGAGCTTCATAATTCCTTGTTCATAGAAGCACCTGTCTTTATTTGCGAAAAACTGAACAAGATGCTGATTTACAGCCTCATCTGAATTGAACGTTTTACCACGCAAGGAGTTTTGAAGAGAGCAAAACAAGTGGAAGTCTGATGGTGCAAGTTCAGGCGAGTATGGTGGGTGTGGCAACACATCCCATCCAAGCTCCAGTGATTTTTGATGGGTGATCACAATTGTGTGTGGTCTCGCATTGTCACGATGGAACACAACTCCTTTACAATTAACAAGCTCTGGACGTTTCTGGATGAGAGATTTGTTCAAACTGTCCAATTGCCAACAGTACACATTCGAATTGATTATTTGGTTCATTGGTAGGAGCTCGAAAAACACGACACCTTTAAAATCCCACCACACTGAGAGCATAACCTTCCTCTGATGAATGTCTACTTTCAGTGTCATTTGAGGCGAATCATCACGTCAGGACCAAGACCATTTGTGCACCACATTGCGGTAAACAATCCACTTCTCATCACCAGTTATCAGTCGCTTCAGAAAAGGATAGTTTTCCTCACGTTTAATGAGCATATCACAGATGTTTATATGCGCCATCAAATGAACTTCTTTGAGTTCATGTGGAACCCAAATATCAAGCTTGCTTACGTATCCCAGCTTCTTCAGGTGGTCGTGAATGCTTGAATGATGGATGTTCAATGTTTCTGCAATTCCTCGTGTCATGTAACGTGGGTTTGACTTGATCAGTGCCTTTATTTTGTCATCATCAACCTTGGTGGGCCTCTCTGACTGAGGATCGTCGTTGAGATCAAAATCACCAGCATGGAATTTTGTGAACCATTGTTGGCACTGACGCTCTTGTAGAGCATTGTCACTGTAAACTTTATGCTACTTTTCACAAGCTTGATGTGCATTCTTCCCTTTACGGAAGTAAAACAGTAAAATATGGCAAAAATGCACAGTTTGGTCTTACATCTGCAACTTGTTGTAAAATCTCCAAAACTTAACCAAATGTTTTTCGTTTTTAGAATGAAGCTAGAACTGTCAGCTGTCAAATGACATAGCAATAACATAGATGCAAATGACGCTAGTACTTTTAAAAATGAACTAGTTTCATCTGTCACGAACATGCATCATGACTTTCCTGACAACCCAATATATATGAACGTTACTGTACTTTATTTTCATCTACTCCTTTGAGCTTTTGTTTTGAAAAATTGGAACCCAAACTTGTTATTCTAAACATGGTTTGTGCGTCAATTCTCCACTCTCCAACTGTGCCTTCTTTCTCTCTGTTTTTTTTTTTCTGTTGATCTTACTGACATCATTCCCCTAAATAGAACCACTGTTGATGCCTGCGTGTTGTGTTTTTCTCTCCTGCTACTTGCTGTCTTCATTGTACGAGCACCTCTCAAATGTCCCCATTGCTCTGGCTCCCTGTATTAGGGTCCTCTAGTAGAGTCGGGGTAAAGCATGTACAGTCTTGATGAGTACATCTCTCAGCCCAACTTACCAAAGGATAGCCCGGGTCTGAGGCAACATTCTTTTTCTTTAAATTTTTAAAGTTTTTATCCATCCCCTATTTTCAAGCCTGGTTGTGCTCAGAAACTGCATGCCAATTAGCAAATTGTTAACCATTGTCTTTATCTGGTTTAACCAGATATGTTAACCAATATCTTTAGCTCCAGGTTGAAGAAGGGGTCAGCCATGCCTCCGAACACAGAAGGAAAGGTCTAGTGTTTCGGCACCATTTTCTGTGGTGGAGGGAATTGGTTGGGTAGAAGGTAAATGCTGGCCTCTCCTAGAGGGACATGCAGCCTAAACTCCCAGTGGCTCCTTGAAATAAGGAACCAAGAGGTGGCCATTCGCTGTGCCACAGCCATATTTAATATGTGGGACAGAGTGCACAAACATCTGTTTGAACATGTACCCACTTATAACCTAATTGCTAACTGGTTAAAATAGTCTTTCATTCTGGCCAACAAATATTATCTCATGTACAGAACTTGGCCTTGTGTACTAGGGTGGAGATAAACATAATAGAGCATTATCCCTGCTTTTAAGAAGCTTATAACCCAGTTATCTAAGCCACTGAGTTTATAAAGTGTTTTTAAAAGTGTGATGTTCTAGAGCTATCCTTTACGGAAATTACACTTAATGTAAGTTTCTGCTATTGTTGTTGGGATGAAACACTTCTCTTTCTGCGGCTGCTACACCACAAGTCCCATTAACAGCTCCCCACCACCTCCCACCCTCTTTTCTGAAGAGCTGTATTCTATATAGTCGGGGCACAGAGCTATGAATTGATCTCCAATGCGGGTAAAGCTAATAAATATGATTTAGGATGAAAGGCACTGTGTAAATGCTCGAGATGTTGTTATTACTGTTCTCATGCACTTTATTATTTTTAAATTGTGCATCCTTTTAAGTAGATTATTTGTTCGCCACAGTCTCCATTATATCTAAGCAAAGCGTTCACAGAAATTTCTAAAACCTTTTCATTTCTCTCTGTAGGTTGTTGTTTCGTAACATTTTATACAAGAAAAGCTGCACTTGAGGCCCAGAATGCACTGCACAATATTAAAACTTTACCTGGGGTGAGTCGGTTTACTTTTGTACCAAAATCACTTTGTTGCTTGAAAATGGTCCTTTCAACTGAAGGTTCTAGCTAGCTATGGGCTCTTAGTGCCAAAAATGACTTTGGTCCTTTGAGGAGTGTGGGCTGACCCCTGTTCCCCTGCAGCAGCCAGACCAGCTGACCGGCCCATAAAGAAGCATCGGCATTACCGCTGACAGAAAGAGCTCTCAAAATAGCCTGTCCCCTGGTTAGAAAATCAGTGACCCCACTGGCTCACAGCAGCTGCCAAAGAGTATTGGGTGGGCTAAGATTTGAAAAGGGAGAAAAAAACCCAACACACACAAGAGAAGCGAATGGAAAAGGAAAAGCTTTTACTCACCAGGAGCCCCTTTTCAAATTTAGTCTTTAGATTTTCTTTTGAAAGGACAAAGTGTACCCTGTACAGCCATACTATTAAACCTCCTAATGGCTTCTAAACAGTCAATGGTGGTTAACAAAGTCAGTGTTTTAATGTCCGGTTGGTGGCTTCATGTTGATAGAGAACAGAAAATACAGAGAAAGCTTACTCTTTTTTTCCATTTTCTTCCCAGTAATATTTGACGATGAGTGCAACTCACTAGAAATGAACTGATGTGGTATGAATACATGAATATATGATTCCTGGGGTTTTGTGGCCATTTTATATAGTGCATAGCAGTATAAATTCCCCTATGCCATTTGGATATTTTCCCTATTGACCCAAATATCAGTGACGGGGTAATTTAATATCATGATGATGTATGTCAGTTATATAAAGAACGTGTGGTAAGCAGTGCAATGATAATGATTTTATTGAAGCCTGGTTTGATAGGAAGAGAAGAAAGATAACATCATGTCCCTAATATTTTCAAGGTATAATTCTTACTTTGTGTCATTTAGCTGCTCCTGCACACGTACACACAAATATGTACTTTATCCCCCATTTCCCCCAGAAAGGAAAGCAGGGGTTTAACTCACCTTAGATCCATTGAAAATTTTATAATATTTGTAGTGGCAGATACTCACCAAAAGGTTTTCAAAACATTAGCTTCTTAATCACCCCAAAGTAATAAATTGTGAGCCTTGGTCTTGAATAACACCATTTTGGTCTCCTCTTTTCATGTGAGCAAATCAAAGAGAAGAAGGCTCAAGAAAGCAGGTGTTTGGTATAAGAATTCCCCCTCCCAATTTAATATAACTACTTCTCCTGGAAACTCCTAAGGTGGTTTTTAGTAAGGCTTTTTAGTAGGTCTAAGTGTTTTGCTCAGTGACAAAAAAAAAAAGAAAACAGGTAGTGTTTCAGCTTCATTTTCCACATAAGTGGGATTTTTCCAATGAAAATTTGAGGAGGTTGCAACATTAGGCCACATTATCGAAAGAAACAACCAAAGTCAATATTTACTGACTTATCCAATGCCAGAAAAAAATAATTTTTATTTCCCAGGACCCCCCCTCAAACCCAAAGACCACTTTGTATTCCTTCTCTTAAAAATGAAATACTTCACAACAATTAGCACACAAAATCCCTTCTATGTGTGTTTAGAAGAATATTTTGAAATGATGAATTGTCATTTAGCACTTAGGGTATATGGATGCCAAATCGCATCTTCTTTTAAATTAGCACAAAGCTTGGTTGATTTGAATTCGTCCCCTCCAGCAGAAGCACAGCCCCAAACATGCCATCTTCATATGTGAAGACGCGCTCAAGAAGTCCAGAGTTAATATGATGAGTGGGCCATGTTGAAAAACATACAAGTAACTCATGAATGTGCTTCTGTTTGGAACAGCTTACTCTGAGCCTTTTCTTAACAAACAAATCACATCTTCTGTATTTACCAAAAAAAAAAAAAAGTTGCCTATGTCTATCCCTTCTCCTCAAAAACTCTGCATGCAGAAGCTAGGAAGACCCGTTGGTAAGGACAGTGGTCCTGGGGTTGGAAAAGAGAATTTGTGGATTGTTTTTGGTTTCTTTTTTGTTCAGTTCAATTCCATACACCCAATTACTTGAGACGGGTTAAATGAAAATTTTGAAAAGTCAGGTCTGATTTGTAGGCTCATGGCCTTCCCAGCATGCACACTGCTTCCGCTCTTGCCGTATCCAATTAGGTAAATGGGAACCGAGTCCCCCATCTTGCATTTGTGTTCAGCTTTATCTGATAAACATCACCCTTAACAGCTACAGGGAAAACATGAAAGTGGTTTCCTTTCAGCTGTGAGCTTTTGGTGGACAGGAAGAAACGGGACCAGACATAAAAGATTAATGCATATTCTTGGGGAAAAAATAATACAGGGTGCCTTGCTGTTTGATTACAAGCCTTGGAATTAGTCAACATTTCCATAATTCTAAACCAATATACACCTGTTTTCCCACTGTGATGTGAAGGCACAACTTAATTTAACAGAAACCCTGCTGTGCTCAATCTCTCATTAAATACCAAGTGAGTTCGGTAATTTAAAGTTGTACCACTACTATTTTAACTGGTTGCCTTCATATTATGAAATTAATAAGAAATTAATGATGCACTTTACCATATCTTTCTGGATAAAAATAAAAGGGATAAAGAAAAATGCATCACCAGCTGACACCTTAAAGCTCTTCTGCTTGTAATCATTTTCCTGCGGATAAAATCCATTTAAAAAGGCACTTGCTGCCTTTTTTTCTAACGTGTCCAAAACATTCCATTTAAAATGAGATCAAAGAGTGCTGGGTGTGTGGGGTTCTTTTGTTTGGTTTGTTTTTTTTGTTTTCTTTTGTAGTTGGTATTTTGTATCATATGGAACTTTTATCATGCAAACAAACTTGATTGTTTTGGGACCATCCTCCTTTTGTTCTTGAGAGAAACAAGGAACTTGGTTAATATGGGAGAGGAAAAAAAGCCAATGCAGCTGACTGTGTCTGCTCTTAAATTTGTATGTGAAAGCACCCTTCCTCTTGTGTCATGTGTGGATTATAGAGGCCCCTTACATGGAGAATGCGGGGCCCAGGGTGAAGGCTCAGGGCCACACTCAGCAGTGCAAAGTCCTTAAGGGCCCATTTCTCAAGCCTGCCTCTTACCATGTGACAGAGAAGGACATTGGGTCTTACATCCTCAGAAATGCCCAGCATGAATTCTAGAAATAGAATATTAGAAACAAAGAGAGCAAATTCAACAGCCCCACCCAAAGAGCAATGAATGGGAGTCTGGGGATCATTTCTCTGGTTTGACCTTGTTCTTTTCTAGAAATGGTGGCTTGACATGGGAGCAACAGATCACATCTTAGGTACAATGTTTTATTTATGACTAACATTGTATTATATTAACAAGTCACTGATGATTATTGAGTGCTTACTATGTACTGGCAGTAAGCTATTACACACACACACACACACACACACACACACACACACACACGAAATCCCTGCTGAGTCACCTTGCATAGCCTGAAGAGCATACTGTGACTATGTCTGCACAGGCTACTTGATGAGCCATTGGGATTGGTGCAAAATTGTTAGACTGACTCCTTCCACAGCTGAGCCATGGTATTCTTGGACAAATTTTGGTTGCCTCTGCTTTGAGGATACAGCAAACCCAGCTTAGGGGGAGCAGGAGCATCCTTTGTGTAGACCTTCAGGTAGGCAGAGCCTCACTGGTAGAATTATTCAATAGAAATGTCATCATCTGCCATTGTTTTCCCCAGAGAGAAATCCTTGGAAAGACAACTTGCAAGATTCATTTTGTTTTCACTGACCTAATTTAGCTTAATTAAAAAATAAAATGAAGACCTTAATTGAGGCACAGAACAACTACCACGATCTTTTCAATAATCAGATGTCAGGGCCAAATATCCCGGTGCTGGTGACAGCCCTGCGCCTTATGTCATTCTTTTTTCAAGGTCTTAACACATATTGTCTCCAGCAATAAGGCATTTTGATTGAAAATCTACAGCAGTATCATTAGAGCAGTCACTGTATAAATTAATTTAATTAAGGATGTAATAGCAGAGAAATACAGTTTTGAGAATGCTCTTAAATTTTAAAGCAAGGAGGAATCGATGGGATCTGAATGTCTCGTAAAATATTAATGGCAAATATCTTCTAGACATTTCCTCTGAATACGCCTCACTCGGTTCCTTTTTAGAATCGCTACCCGTTTTATTAAATGCAGTTTATAGTAAGGAGTTCCTGCCCTAAGAGAACCTTCGTTTGAAGCGCTCCATTTTGGCAGTGGCATTCTGAAAGGTGTTTTATAATAACACATGCACAGCAACATTTGTGATATAACTGCGTAGATTCAAGATATAAAAACAAATGAGCCTGATCCAGGAGGCAGAGGCTATAAATAAAATGGCCTCTTGGGACAGGTGTGCTCACGTGCAGGAAAGGAATGAGGCCCTTCTTTCCCAGGTGGCCTTTAACTCAACTCTCCGTAGAGTTGCCCCCCACTGTCCTTTCATAGTGGAATGCTAGGGTTTAATATTCTTTCAGTACAACAACTGGACTGTCACTGGGACCAAATTCAATTCATCCATTGTAATGCATTTTGAGGTAGCCATTGTCTTGGAACCACCTCTTCTAATTATTAATATGTATTTAATGCCTTTGTTCTCAGAGTCACGATAGTTATCATTTTATCATCATCATCATCATCATCATTATTCCTGTCAAAATCTCTAAAATCTCATCTCATCATATCATGGAAATTTTTCCCCAGCCCATCCCATTTCAATCAAAGCCTAACTAGGTCAAACTACAGAAAACTGTTTCCACAGATGCTTTTGATTTAAAATTGTTAGGAAAAAAAAACAGCCAAAACATTTGTACAAACAGGTTTAAGTCCTCAAAATCATGTACCATGTAGAACATCTATATACTCATTCAACAAATATGTATTATATTTTTATTGTTTGCCAGGCATTGTTCTAGTGCAAGGGGAATAAATAGGCAACCTTGCTATTTATAACTGAATCAGCAAAAAACAAAGCCAGCCACCGTGTCTCTACACAGTTAATGTTTAATAATTAGTCTGAGACATTTAATGCCAGGGTGGGTTCGTTTTATAAAATATTTCCAGAGGAGTCAGATTTTATTCCAAAAATGATAGTTCTGCCTATAGGTATTCCAAATGCTCCAAAGCATAAGGTGAATGAGGATTTGTTATTAATGTGTGTATGATATAATTTGTTTCATAAACTCAGATCTATATGTTTATGTCTATTTCTGTATATCTACAGATAGATTAACATTCACACATCCCCATGTAGATACCAGTTCAGTCAAACAAGTACAGGAACATATACCTTAAAATCCCATTTTCTGCTTGGCCTGCCAACATACTCTTAATTACTGTGGAGCCATCTTTCATTCTGACTGTAGTCTTCATGAACTGTCTCAGCACCTTAGTGTCACTCTTATATGTGTTTATCTGTATGTTTCTGCTTTGAGTCAGAATCGCGGCAAGGATTCTTGAGAACTGCCATTTAATGATGATATAATTAATGCTGCTTTCTTCCTTCGTAACGGAAGAGTAAGCTGAATGAGATAACGTACGAGTATGTAAAGCTTTCTGAGCCCCTGAAGAAAGGATGCTTAAAAAACATTGTTACCATAGGTGTGAATGCTCCTTGGGTAGCAACCCAACATATAAATGCATTTGCTGTGGAACGTATAACTCAGGATGTCCATGGGGTGTACATTCTCCAAATGTACATTTGTAGAAATTAGCCTATGCTGAAATGTTTGGCCTTCTACGACTGTCCCAAAGCAGCTATTCCTGTTACCTGTGTTGTTTTAACATAACACTCAAGTCCTGGGGAACTGCAAGCTAAACAAAAAGTAAGCCCTTTCTTTTAAGAGGACTTGAAAGGACTGTGATGGAGAGTGCCACAGCGTTGCCATAAAGGAGCTCCCCTGGGGGTGCCGAAGGCCCTGGCCACCCTAGCAGCCTAGGCCGTGATTGTGAAGGAGAAGGGTTCAAGGTAGAGAACCAGCCCCAAAGGGGACTGAACCAGGTGGCAGATTGCTGGCCAGCTCATCACGTTGGACCTATAAAAGAAAGTTAGAGGATGGAAGAAACCCGTGGCCCAGTGGTTCCCAGAGATCTGGGAAAGTATATTTTGATACTTCATAAAAGGCCATTGGAAATTGTCTATTTCACCCACTATAAAGTTATACATGGCCCCTGAATAGAGGGCTCTTATACTTTGGGCGGAGAGCCAATCGGTTCAATAACTTTGATTGGCAGTTATTTATGTGTGTCTCTGCTTAACTAATTGAAAAACGAATTGCTTTTAAAATATGGCCTACTCAATGCAAGGATCTATAGGAGAAAGTTAATGAGAGGGCTCCTTGATGGTAAAAAGTTGAAAATGCCAAAGCCAAGCATACCAGCCAGCACAGGGTTAAAATAGAGAGCGGCCACACCACTTTCTGGTAACAGAGCTCAGTAGAGAGCCCACTGTTTTGCCTTGTAAACAGTGTAGTCTAAGCTGCATACCTTATTGGTAGGACCGTTGGGAGGGTTTATGAGAGCATGCGTGCAAATGACCTGGCACAGGTGCCTGGCCAAATGTGCCAAATTGCCCTATGTCATTGTTTGAGGAATGTTGGTATCTTATTGTTATGTGAGGGCATGGTAGGGTGACACAGTGACAAAATGAAGTAATAGTTAGATTTCAAAGATAATCGTATCTTCATGGTATCTCAAGTTTAAATTGGAAATACTAAGTTCACTTGCATAGACTTCCATTTCCAAGAGGCTGATAAGATTTCTAAAGAAGATTATGGAAGGGAAAAAAAATTCCATGAATTTAATAAAGGTCGGGATGGAATTGCAGAGGAAGGGGTTATGACAGTCAAATGAGCAGGGGGTGGGGGGGAGTTTGAAATCAAGCTGGAAAATTGTCCACATTCTGTCTTTAGAGTATGTGGTCTCCATGAGAATTCATCACCTGAAAATATTACTCTTGTACTGGGCAGAACTTGAATCCTTCACATGTGGGCTGGGCACAGCCCTGGAGACTGTGTCCAGTTGAGGTGGACTGTCCAGCTCAGAGCCTCAGGCTCTAGGCCACAGAAAAGCACAGCAGGTCCTCAAATAACATTGTTTTGTTCTAACATTGATGGGATGCTGTAGAAACTTAACTCTCATTTATATCGGTTAGCCTATGGCAAAAGTGGTTTTGTTATGTGTTGTTTCGCTTAAAGGCGTAGAACCTATTGACATTAAATGAGGACTTACTATATATCACACGGGTAGGTGCAGAGAGAGCTCTCCCAGGAGCCCCTAGGTTCTTCCCCACCCACCGAGAACCAGCGAGCAGCTGAGCTAAGGTTAGGGAGGCCAGCATCAGAGGGCATCTAGAACCCCAGCCCCGGGCCCCATCTGGTCTGGCTGAGTACTGGGAAGCATCCTGGCCGCTAGGAGGGAGGGAGGCTGGCAAAGAAGCGTTGGGTATCCTTCGCTTGTGTTAGCCATCAACTGTCATCGTGCACAGGTGCTCAGAAAGTCCCATTAGTGTTATGACATAAGCTATTAATGTTGTTTTGATAATAAAGCCATATTTCAGAGCCATATCATTACTGTTCTCGCTACCCACACGTCACCAACATGAACGAATAAACTGTACCTGTGGGAGAGTGCAGAAAGGGGCACTGTGACAAATGTTCTCTTGAACTCTTTCTTGTTTCTGACTGTCATTACTTCCATCAGCACTCAAAGCACATATTTGTGTTGTCGTTCCCCCTCCACCAGTGCTTAAAAATACATGAAACGCTGTCCTTCCTTCATCTGCAAAAAGAAGTGGTGGACTAAGTGATTCATAAAGTCCTTTCCAGTATTACAAAACTGTTTTACCTTCCAGGCATTACCTACAGGGATGTCCTATTTAACTGAAAAAGTCTGTCTGTATAGGTTGGTAGACGGGTGGGTTTGTAGATAGATAGATAGAGAGATAGAGAGATAGAGAGATATGGATGGATGGACAGATGGACAGACAGATGGACAGGTAGGTAGGTAGATAGGTGGGTATGTGTATGGATGGATGGATGGTTGGATGGACGGACGGACAGTCGGACAGACGGACAGATACATAGAGAGGTAGATAGAGAGGTAGGTGGGTAGATGGGTGGGTGGGTGGATGGACAGATGGACGGGCAGATAGATTTGCATGACTTGACTTGTATCTGCTTCAGGTATCGGTTAGTCATTTCACGGAACTTGTATATTGGACCATTGCCTGTTTGCCTACCCACTTTGAGATTTCCTGGGCATGTACTTCGCTCTCCACTCTGGTTTAGAACTGACAGGGAGCTTAACACTAGTAATATTTCTACCAGGACTCAGAAAAAGGAAAGGGAAAGTGATGATCTCTAACAAGACAGCCTAATCCTTGCTTATAGCCTTGGTTTGACAACTAAGGGTGTTAAACCTAATGAGGCTTCAGGATTATTGGTGGTTTTCTTTTATCTGTCTGATTCTTGTCCCCAGTTTCCATGGCTAAGTGAGTCACCTGTGTTTGTTTGTAGGCAGCTTTATGGTGCTGTTTATTTGTTACCCCTTCTAAAAATATTTCAGGTGATGTATTGATAACATTCACCTTGTTATACTGAGGACACCGAGGTGCTGGAAGATTAAATTAACTTCTCTGACCTCCCCTGGCAAAGCAGTGACAAAACTAGAATTAGAAGCCACAGTTGCTGACACTCCCCAGCAGCTTGACCTCCTGACGGTGGATTTCGCCATGATGTTCACCACATCTTAGGGAGCGGGGAGCATGACTCAAGAGGCCAGCACAGCACAATAAAGATCACTACAAAAGGGACTATTTACTGATTGCCCACCTATCAGGCACCACATGCAGGCTCCAGGACTATATTTGAATTATCACAACTCCAGAAGGCATGTGTCATAAAACCCCACTTACTGATGAAAAAGCGGAAACTCAAAAGGAGTGACTTGTCTCGGGTTACACAGCTGGCAACTGTGAGTTGATAGATAGTCAGAATCAAACCAACATCTCTGGCCTTGGACACCTAGGGACTGCCCACTCTGCTCTACATGAGTGGAAGCTGGCAGGTCCCAGGGCCTGCCAGCCCCACTGTCTCAGGGACTCTCCAGGAAGTGTGCCTCTGAACTTATTGCTTCACTGATAAACTCAGAATGACCACATTTGCTCGCTTTGGAGCTGTCCTAAAATAAATCCAAATCGTCAACTCATCCACGACAAAACTAGCCGTGTCACACAGTAAGCTCACTAGTAGACCTGGCTGGGGGTCTGCCGGCACCCTCCCCCACCTGATGCCGCCTGAGCACGTACACTGCGACACACAGCTTTGCACGAGATGTGAAACCATGCTCTCCTGCACAGGCCGAGGTCACTGGAAAGCATGTGGGCAAAGCAAGGTGTTGGGTACGAGGTGACCGACACCGAGCTCTCTAAGAGGGGGCTCCACAACAAAGGCCATCCTTAATGTAAGAAGACCATTTTGCCAAAACAGTTATCAATGCAGCACCTTTCTTCAGCGGAGTGTAGCTTTACCAACATTATCTCATTAACATTCATGTTATGAGGGTGCTTTTCTTTATCTGCATCCGCAGACTTTCGGTCCCAGTCCACAACCTGCATTCTAATGGCCTAGCTCCATCCAGCTGGCCTCCGCCCGCCCCATCTCCCGTCCATGGGGGAAGGGCAGGCGGGGCTGGGCTCATCTCCCCATCTTGGAAGATGAAGCGTAAGCCCTATTACTTGCCACCTGAAGCACATAACAGCAGGACCTCAAGCCAGCTGTGGCCATGGACTAAGTACGGGGAAAACCAGCCATTCCAGACCACCCTCCAGACCACACCCTGCTGCCCAAGAGACCCAGAGCCTCAGAGAACACCTGGGCCAGCCCCCTCATTTTATTGATAAGGAAACTAGGATCTGAGCAATGAAGTCTGCATGGCCACCCAAGAGCCTGAATCCCCTGCTTCTGTAAATGGGGGACCACATTTTCTCTCCACCACAAACACAGGCACAGAGAAATCTGCAGCAAACACCATGGGCAGGATTGTACACACTCCTCAGAGCAGCAAAGTCAAGGGCAAGGACACTGGATCAGTGGAGTCCAGGGAGCTCAGGTGTTCTGTCACTCCGTGTCCCCATCCAGCCATCTGCTCTGCTCTCCTCTTTCATCAGGAGGCGAGTTAGGATCAAAGGCCGAAGTATTGCCTAAGCTATCAGGGCAAGTTATGTGGTTAACTCCGTCTGGTCATGGTGTGATTTCTGTGTTGATGTGAATGTCGATAAGTGGATGTATCGTGGAGGCTTAGACTTACGTCACCTCTGCCACCACCTTGGTCATGGGAGCAGGATCGAGGATGCTGTGTGACAGTTGGCGTGGGGTCAGACCAGGAGGGCTGTGATCTCTAGGCCGCCACTGCCTGCATTCTTGTCCTCCATCAGGGTCAGGAAAGACCAGGTAAGAGGGAGGAATCGGTCCCCTGAGAACATACTTCCACCCCTGGAAAAGTAAACTAAGTGATGGCAGGTCAATAGAGTATATTGCAGTGGTAAAATTCAGTGCCTTATTCTACTTACCCACATATACTGTATTAGAGTTTCTTCAAAAGAGCATACACTTAAATACATCTCAGGAGACTGTACCAGATGGTCTATATTAAGTGGTATGTGGGGTCCGGTGTGCAGTAGATGAATTGTCAACATGTCACAGGGATTAGGAAATAGAGAATTGCTGTCATTGCGCATATTTTAAGTGCTGGGTATGAAGTCAGAAGAGTAGTTATAGCACTCCAGGATATGTATGTTTCTAGAACATTCTGGTTCTAAAAATGTTTTATCTACATGACGGATAATTTTCAATGGCTTTCAGAATTTAGACATTTTTTACTAATAATAGCAACTGTTCAATTAATAAAAATAATAGTAAAAGTAAACATTTATTGAGTGCTTCCTGTGTCTTGGGCACTGTGCCGAGAGCTTTATACACACCTGACCTTGTATAAAGAATAACATACTAAGAAAATAACAAAAGAATAATAATTTATTTTCCACTCTGGTTGCCTTTCAACAAAAATTCAGTTCTACATCCAAGAGAATTAAAGTAGCTATGAGTATTAGAGAAAGTTTCTCTATCTCTTACAGCTAATAATTGGCCTACTCCAACTAGATACAAGTATAATGTAAAAAGACGGCTGTCAGCTAACTCCTGCTTACTTCACCCTGTCATCTTAATCCATTGCTAATATCTGATGTGTGGTTTACTAATTTTTATAAGCTATCATTTCAACAGGAAGATAGCTTGTATCTGTAGCCTAGATTTTGATGAAATCTATCTTACATTTCTTCTGCAACTTATGGAAGCCTCAGCTATAATCGTAACTCTTAAAAGAAAATAACCTCACAAGCACCATTGAGTCATTTATTGGAGAATCAGTCACTAAGTTACCTGAATCACTCCTGAGTCCAAGTTGCCCAGATGTAAAGCCCTTGGAGCTCATTAACAAAAACTAAATAGCACCAGTGAAGAAAATAAAAGTATGGCTGCAAGCCAAGGCAAACCTGTGGCAAATTTCAGCAGGTTCAAGTTTATTTGAATGTTGTCCTCTGGGTCAGAGGAGAAAGAAAGGGCATGTGGAGGAAATCAGACCAGATCTCACCACAGATCATGGACTATAGAAACCGAAAGTGTTTTTAGAAATAGTAATGTCCAACCCCTCACTTTGTAGATGAGGACACTGACACCCAGAAAAGCCACACAGCCACTTCATGGTGAAGGTAGAATAACAACTTGTGTCTCCTAACTCTGAGCCAGTTGCTCTTTGGGGCAAATGATGCCCTCACAATGTCTCTACGAAATTATGCCAAACACATCATTTTAAAAAAATGAGAGATTCAGAGTGCAAATCACCAGCCAGTCCGTCCATGGCCTTCCACTCTGTGATATGAGGGCTGTTGAACAAGGTCATTTCTCATAGCCATTCTCTGAGAAAGACCCATAGAAACAATAGCAATATTCCCACCCATGTAACTAAAACGATATGTGAACTAGATGAATGTGTAAAGAATGGGGAAAGAAAAAGGAAAGGCGTCTTAATATTTAAGTCCATTTGCATCTACAACTAGGGCAGTGATTCGCAACTCTGCACAGCGAACTCACTGGGGAGCTTCTGAAAATACGTTCGCCCAGGCAACGCCTCAGGCAAATGAAATAAGCATCTCTCAGGGTGGGAGCTTGGCATCGGTATGTCTGAGGTTCTCCACATGATTGCTGCGCTCAAGCAAGTTTGAGAACCCCTCTAGGAGAGTGAGTCTTCATCGACCCCCCAGGTGTGGTGGTGATGAGTACCCCTTTCCTTCTCCCATTGCTCATTTGGCTGCGTGGGAGCACTCTTACCTGCTGATTTTCCACCCACAAGCACGGTGTAGCCTCAAAGTGTGGTCCGTGGACCAGTAGCCTTGGCATACCCCGGAATGTATTAGAGATGCTGACTCTCAGGCCCCGCCCCAGAGCTGCATTGAACCTGGGTCCCTGGACAATGTGTGTGCATAATAGAGTTTGAAAACCATTGTTCTGTAGGATCACCAGCGCTGTGATCTGGGAGTGTGTCACGGATCACTTTAAGACAGTGTAGAATATATGTGCATACATACCTCTAGCAACCATTGAATTGATATGTGCTGTCACCTGAGTGCTCAGAGAACGGAGCTCCACCTTGCTTGGTTGCCTTTTAGACAGACCAAAGGTGTGCTGGCATAGCCTGACCATCTGGGACAGATAAAGAGGTAAAGAGGGCAGTGGACAGGTGAGGCAGTCTCTTTTTTTGCCAGCTTCTTTGTGTGGCCAAGTGTGGTTTTTCCATCCCATCTCAACATTCGTAAGACCTGCTGGAAAATCTCACAGGCATGAGACTTACATACGTCTCAGTCTGTAAGAGGATGAACGGAGTTGGGGCTATTTTAAGCACAGTTTTTTTCCTGGCCAGAATAAGCTCATTCTAAAGCAAAAGGAGCAATTTTCTGTCACAAAGAGTTAATCTGTAATACTCAACAGCCCAGTCCCACCTTGCAGAAACCATAGCTGTGTAGAGTCCCTGCTGTTTCATCATTCATGGACGTGAAATTCTTTCCCAGGAAAGCAAAACACTTATTATCCCGTTTCTCTTGATATCCACAGCTTGACAGACTTTTGCTGACAAAGAAAATTTAACTACCACATGAATGCTAAGGCAGAATATCCTATCTCCTAATAAGGGATGCTTTATGCATGTATGTTTCTGCAATTTGGGAGGCTTAAAAGGAATGTTTTCTGCCCTAAATTGTGAGATTTTTTTCCCTTGAGTGGGCTCTTGCTTTCCGCCCGTACTTCTTGAGGATCTGGGGATGTTTTCCCCATTTTGGGTTATTCCTAATCACTTAAGTACAACAGACATCCTGGAGAGCAGTCTATAAGCACACAGTCATTTATTGCCACATAAAGCTCAAACTTCCCATGGCCAGCATTTGCCTAAGTCACAGCTCTGCTTATCAGACCAGCATCAAAGCATGAACTGCAGCTCGTTGACCAAATAAGAAACAGAAACTGAACAGAGGAGCTGGATGGAAAAGGGGGACGTGGAGCAGTACACGAGATAGTGTGTGCCCAGAGAAAGAACAAATTCAGTGTAATACCTGCCGACAGGTGTTAGACCCAAACAGAAATAGCGACTCACAAGGAGTCCATCAAATGGAAGAGACAAGCTACCAGCTTTCGTGGGAACTTACACAAACATACACCTTGTGTTTACTTTGCTTATCACAGTATAAGGACTAACTCTTGAAAGTCCTGTCAGCTGAATGTGTATACAGTTGATCCCTTTCATGTGCACATTCCTCTACCCATTTTTATATTCCAGTATCTGATTAGAGCTGAATTAATAGATTTGGGGTTAAAAAGTAGCTTCTGCCTCTTAATTATGCATTTCTGGAGATTCATAAATTTTCTTTTCTCATCACTGTTGACTGTGCCTCTGACTCATAGGAGTCAAGTCCCCTTGCCCTTGGTCTTAGAGTTAGAAAGCATAACTCACAGGGCAGCAGGGGCCAGTGGTCAGTCGGCACATCAGCTCGTTAGCGAAAAGAGCTCTAGGCTCTCAACCTTGTTGACTAACCATGAAATCTCCCTGTCGCTTGGAAAGGATGGGAAACAGCCATGCTAAGGAAATTTCCATCCTTGTGCCAATCTCTGGTCACATCTCCTGAGAGGTGCCTTGATGACATTAGTTAAGTAGAAGTATGCCTGAAGTATACCTATGTTATGTAACTTGCTTCACAGATGCTAGCCACTCACATCCATGGATGGAAAAAGGGAAATGGAAGGAAGTTTGGCAAACAAGTCAGGGATCTCAAAGTCAACCATGCCAAGTGCTCAGTTTTCAAAATAGCATCGCAAAGTCTCGAATGAACTGTGGCCTTCAGTCTCTGACAGCATTTGAATGCATAGGTGGTATAGTTTGGATTCTTTGGGTGTGTTCATAGGCATATTATCCTGACTTTCTCCCCTAAATGTGATCTGCTCTTCAAGTTCATGGTAACACAGACTTCAAATGTTTCCAGTGGTAACTTTCAAAACCTTTATTGGGAAAGAGAAAATTTAGTTCAGACTGTAACAAAATTCTAAATAATGAAAGAGTAAATACACCAGCTGCCTAGGCCCAATATTGATTTATGAAAGGAAAGACGATATGGCCTAAAGTTTGGAACATTGAAGAGGCTGGATCAGAGCAAAGCTGAGTGTAAAGAGAATGTATAAAGACATCTCAAGCTATGTGCTTTCCCAGGGCCTGCGGTACACAATGAAGAGAAATTATTAACAACATACTTTCTCCCAGCAGAAAGGAATTTGTTGTTTTTCATAAGGATAGCAAACAAAGAACTGTGCCCTAAACGTCGGTGTGCCCCAGGGTTCTGTCTTCAACCCTTTCTTCTCACGCCGCATGATTTTCTCGGGCCTCCATTACTCATTCTTATGGTTCCCACTACCTACTGTAAGTAGGCTGCTGGCTCCCAAGGCTTGATCCTGAAATTGACTTTCCTCGATATCAAGTATCTGTTATTGGAAAGTTCCATCCGGATGGTCCAAAGGAAATTCCAGTGCTCAAGTCATTTTCCCATCACACATGCCCTCTGCGTGTATTACCAGTCTGAGGGGATGGGTGGTCCCTTCAGGGCTAAAAGCTGAAATCCTCCTTGACTTCTCCTCTTCCTTCTACCCCGCATTCTTATAGCCCATTTCTGATCAGTGAGGAATCCCTGCATTCTACCTTGGTAGTATCTTTAGAATTCTGCACTGTTTATCAGTTTGGACTTATCAATGGTCATCAAAGCACAGAAGGGATATGGGGACTTTTGAAGCTAGCCCAATAATAACTGCACTCATTAGTTCTCCAAATGCCTCCTTGAATGGAGGAGCAATGATGGAATGACAGTCAGGACTGGAAGTTACACATTACCCTCGGCATACTATGGGCATGTGTGAGCATTGTTGTGTTTTGTCTTATTGCAGGAAAAAAAAAAATGGATGTACCTGCCGAGTCTTAAGGGTGGGATCTGAGCTCCATACTATGTCCTTTCCTTTTTCTCCAACTGCTATGACACTGTTGTTCCCACGCTGTATTCCAGCCATGGGGCACTATACAAGTGCTGTCTCACGCTTCCAGGAAGGTAGAATTGAAAATGCCTTTATTGCAGTCCGCTGTGGCATGTGCTGAAATTCATCCTGTCACCTGCGGTATTTTATTTCCCCGATTATGTACGTCTCAGCCTCTTCCATATTAAGCTCCACATTCCTTGAGGAGAGGGAACATTCTGAGAGCCCGGCATAATCCTCATACCATAGGTGCTGCTCAACAAATGTCTGTTGAATAAATGAACTCTCAAGGGTAGCTGTTATTCATAGACACTCTCTCAATATAAAAATATCTCAAGAGCTCTTTACAAACCAGTGGGGCAGAAGTGGGAGTTGGGAGAGTGGGCTCAGTACTTTCATTCGCCATTGCAATCCATTTGGTCAAGGTAGACCCTTACTTGGCAAACTGGAAGCATAAGGTGAAACACGAATGTGTATAGCCACGGGCATTTTTTACTCTAATTGTAATCCTTTCATTAAGAAAACAGGAGCTTATAATCACACAGAACTTCACAGTTTACTATGTACTTTCATATTTATTATCTGATTCAGTCCTCACAGCCATGCAAAAAGGTCACTTGCCAATATGATCCTTGTCAGAAATGATATGAGGTTATGAGACTTAACGAGATCAAGTGGCTTAACTGTAGATACTTGCAGTTGGCAAAGCCAAGATTCAAACCCAGACCTTACGATTCTATCTGTGATGGTGTTTGCATTACAAAACAAACATAAAGCAGCTAAGTTTCCCCAGGCCTCATTCAGCCCTGTGCACCCAGAGGAGTAAGAAACCATCCAAGTGGACTCGCCATGGCACATCAGTCTATCCGGGAAGAAACCTTACTTTGTTTCCTTAATGTAAAATTTCTCCCACCTCCTTGTCCCTTGCATCCCCTCTGCAAGTTTACCTTTGCTCTTTAAACTTTGGTTCCATGTCCTATATTCGAAGGCCTAAGCCTTGAATTTGATCTCTAGAAGACTGAGCTTCGGGATAAGGGTATTTATAGAACAATTGAACCATCACTGTTTCCCTAAGCTCTGCCAACAGTCATTTCCAAAGTTGGTAAACGATCTCTCACATTAGAGGAGAACGTGGAAATCAAAATGAGACAGTGAAATTAAACTCAAACTCATAAAGAATTAGCAGCACTGGAGGAGACATCTTCATTTGGCAAAATATCAACCAAAGTTTAGTACTACTGCAGAAGATGAGATGAATAAATAGAGCTGCTAAAAACAATATCAGATGTCTTGCTCAGATGTTTAATGGATTCGCATTTTAAACATGGATAATATGAAATAGCCCTTAAGGCATTTTTCTTCAAGCTTGCCATCTATTTTTAGTAGGGATTTTTTTTTTTTAGCCAGCCTCATTTGTTCCAAAGAGAGAGAAAGATACTTAATCATTTTTGCTTAAATATGATTAAGAAAAGAATATTACACTAGTTATCTACTTTCATTCACTTAGTACAAATCCCATGGAGATTGTTAAATAAATAAATGAGAAAAGACTGCTGAGTGAGGTGTGGTATTTATTTGTCTGTTGTAAATGAAGTTGTCATTCCTAAGCCAATCAAATCATGCATTTTTTATGAGAGGTTGCAACTTGCAGAGACATGGAAATGTTAGACACTAATTAATAAACGTGGCTGGCAAAGCAACTCAACTCAGGACTCAGCAGCTAAGCTGTGGAAGGATCATTAGAATACGAAATTCAGGGGCGCTGCTCTTGATTTGGGGAAATGCCTTACATCCTGTCAGAAGGTTCAAGATAAAATGCAGTTGGCTTAACTTTTCCAAGTTAGTTCTGAACAAGAGATTTTAAAGATTTGCTTGTTAGAGGGGTAGTCTTGTGGTGGCTTTAATTTGCCTTAAAGTTGAAAGGAAGCTAGAGATTACTGGATAAAGCATCGCTAATCTTAACAGAGCATTGAAGCTGCTAAGAGCAGGTGAAGGGTGCCTTGTGTTGCACACAAAATACCCATCAGTTCCACGGCCAGCTTAGAGGGGGTGTTGTTTTAAGTCATCAAATTAATGTTTAACTTGTACACTTGTAAATATTGCACATGAATTACTGGAAAGCTCTTCAGCCCTTACAAAGGCAATAGCCTAGTTTTGGGGGGGTTTTATGAGTCATGTGAAGAGAAGATAATGCAGTTCCATTGCTATGTGAGATATGAGATGGTACCATGTGAAATTGTCACCATTCAACCACTTTTAAACTACACATATAGCAGTCTCACATTATCCAACCTAATACCATGACATGTCAATGTTTCTGAGGAACAAATATACAGCGGTTATATTGGCAAAGGAAACTCTGTGCATGAAGAGAGTCATTATGCCTTTCTGTGGATGAGCAGATGGCAGGAGGTCCAAGAACAGGGAGTTGTCCCATTTGACTAAAATGAAGAGAAATGTAGAGCAATCATGAAAAATAAGCCTGAAAAGGTAATTTGGGGTCGAAGCATGGGATTCCTTGAAAGACAGGGCAAGGCGCTAGAATTTCATTTGGCAGCGAATTGGAAGTTTTTGAGCAGTGGAGAGAAATTCTTAGACCTGAGTGTTAAACAGATTAAAAACAACAGTGATGTATAGGATGGTTTAGAGGCAAGGACCGGAAGTGGTGAGGAGACCATTTGCAGGAATCTGAGCAGGAATGAAGAGCTAAGGAGGGTAGCAGCAATAGAAGTGGAAAGGCATACAGAAGAAAAATAAATTGAAGGGCACTGGATCTAAACTGAGAATTCCAAGAGGAAGAAAAGTACACAAGTTTAGGGCAAAGCCCGTGTACGGGAGGGGCCTGGGCAAGCAGACCCTTCCCATCCTAGAAATGATGCTCACAGCAGCGGCCTCAGTCCTACACCGCACGTTTCCAGTGAGTGACTGAAATGCAAATGCGGCCAGAGCAGGTTTCACTGTCCAAGGCTGTTTCCTGTGGGGAGGAGGCAGGGGTGTGGCTGAAGGAGTCTGAGTAAAGAGCACTCTGGGAAGCTGCCCCAGGGATTGTCAGTAACTGAGTCAAGCCCTGGGAAGAGGGCAGAGCGAGCCAGGGGAGGAGACAAGCTCCCCGTTTGGCTAAGACTCTGAACTGGGTACTCAGGGAGCAGACAGGCCCTGTGGCTCCGAGCGGCAGGGCCAGTTAAACAAAACGGGCATCACCACACAGTGAAGATCAACGAGGTGACCATGCCATCCACTCACCAGCATGCTTGGTGCATCCCAGTTCACGGGGCACTGAGAGCCGGGCAACGGTGAATGACCTGAAAGCAGCTGGTGCTGGGAAAGGAGCCACCAGGGGCCTGGCAGGCTGGGTTCTCATGTATTCCAAGGCTAGGCAAGAACACAGCCCAGTGATGGTCATTCTGGGCAGAGACCAATGTGAGAAGGATCACTTATTTTTAAACCGGACTCATTTGTCTTAAAATAGGAGATCACACTGAGCCTGTAGAATCATAGTATTGGGCATGTCAATGAACTTCCAGGTCCTTAAACCACTCCCTAATGGGCGGGCCAGGCATTAGTACTATGTCAGTGTGATTCTGCATGGATCAGGGAGGCAGCATGTCTAATTTAGCATCTGGGTAACATCTGGAAGAATGACTCTTGGAGCATCCATCGCTGATTTTGGAAGACAGTTCCACAATCAAAAAGAAATCATGGTTAGAAAGGATATCTGTATATTTCCCACTTAGTGATAAGGGCAAAATGATTACCTTTCTCTAAATTTGGGCTCCTTAATCAGCAGTGATTATGATCTTCCAGCTGTCACACATGATCGCCGTGTGGTCTTCTGCTGTCACAGTGTTGCCACAGCGGCATGGTAATCCTGCATACCTTCTCTTACATCGAGTCCTTTTATTTATTTCCGTTTCCAAAATGGTTCTATACCCGCCAGTTATTTTTGTCATTAAAACATATCTAAACAGAGGATTCTAGACAAACCTCAGTACAATCTTTTAGCTGTAACTAGTTTTGCTTGGCTTTTCACCAGATTTATTTGGGAGCTCACCTGACTGGATGTATTATTTATTATACCCTAAAGATTCAGTGACAGAGAGGGAAGAACTAAAATGTTATCAAAAAATTGCTTTCTGCTCACAATAATATTGCTAAACACAATAACAATACCTTCCACGGAAATAGCAGCTAATTAGGTACCAAATCTGACTCACAGGTTAAAAAGTGTCATAAACTTACCTCTCTAAGTAATATAATAGTCCCAAGAAAAATTAAACTAAGAAAGGATTAACATTCTTCTTGAATAACAGTGCTTCTAAAAGCATTATGTTCGTACTTCGTTATAACAATTATTTTTCATTCACGTTCCATGCCTCCTAGGTTGAGCCTATTCATTTTTCTTCTCATTTTGAGAATAAATGAAGCAAAATGGGGGCCTGTGCTATTATTTAGTGTGAAAATACAGAACCTAATCATAGCTAATGAGTGTAATAAATGCCAGGCTGTATCTAGTCCTCTTATTTGTATATGTTTTACATACAGAAGGTAACACAGGCTGAGTAATAACTAGGGCGCCAAGTTACAGATGGGGTTGTGGAATGTTCTTTGACAGCTGATTAGTGTAATTTGTCAGAAATGATGACTTAATCATCATAACAGACTCCAAATTCGCTCATAGACTCCCACCTACCCAGAGTAATCTAATTGTCCAACAATATTTTATTTTATTTACTTTATTTTTTGCCAGGACTAAATGGTTTCACTGCTTGTATTTCCCCCTCTGGTATATACCCCATGATTGTAACAGAAACATGAATAGGTAGTGTCATTCCAGCTCAAAAAAATCGGCCTTGAAGCTGGTAAGCCAAAAGCAGATAGTATAATTGGGGTTCAAGAGGTCTTTCTTCAGCACTGGCTTATTAGTATATATGAGTATGAAAAAAGCTGGAAGTTGAGAAATATTAGCTGTTTGCCTCTCAAGCGACCAAGAAAGGCCATTATTTCCAGTATGTTCTATTAGCTTTTGAATGGGACCTTTTCCTTTGTCCCTCAGGGAAACTCTGATGCTATGTAAAAATACTGATAATGATAATTTTATTGACCACTATTACACAGTCAATGCTTTAAGCTCCTCCCATGTGTCAAGGGCTATGAGGAAGAAATAGTCATTAATTTCCACTATGGTTTTCTCCTCTCTGGTTGCTGTTTGCCGCAGGAAAAGATAACATATACTTCTTTGTTGTCATTCACGCTGAAATCCTTCTTTTAGGTAACTTTTATAAAAATGTATGTCAGCAGATATTGGTTGAAAGTTTTTTATGCACCTGCCATGTTATCACATGGAAACGAGCAGTTAACCAGCTCCGTGACCCAAAACAGGCAGATCCCATACAGCCAGCTTCCACCAATAAACTTCAGGGACAATGAGGCACTCAGTTTTCTCCAGAATTTCCAAAGCTGTGTGCACATGCACAAGCTTTGTACAATCCAACCAGTTCACATAAAACCAAAATGCCAGGGCCTCCTGATGGAAGTGCTGGCTTAGCCAACAATGAGTGGTCCACACTGATTAATTCTGTGGATGCCAGTGTGCTTGTTGCACTATCAGCTTGTGAAGCAACTGCAAAATGTAGAGCCTCTTCATGTCTGCAATTCAAAACTGTTCTTTTCCTCTCACATAGTGATTGATAGCTGATCTTGTTCATCATCAGTCTGCTTCTCATCAACACAGGCGTAAAATGTTTCACAGAGCTTGGCCTCTCCCTCCCTCTTCTTTGGCTCCTCATACGTACCCGTCTCAGGATTGCTGTGAGAGTTAAATTCGTTGACACACCTACGGAGCATACAATAATGGTTGACACAGGAAAATTGAGAGTGAAGGGAAGATTTACCTCAGTTTTCACAAAAATTGCCTAAATTCTCCACTTAATAGGTATAGCTGTGCTCTCCAAATCTGGCTTTGTCCCAGTGATAAAAGCTGGCTTTGACTGATCGAACACACTTGTGTCTGGATTCTTGCTGAGGTGTCATTCTACTCAAGATGTCTTAGCAAGTTTACCGTCTTGCTACCTACTGTTAAAAAAAAATCAAAGAAATTCAAAAGTTCTTATTTGACACTTATAAGTCAATATCGCGCACGCTACTTTTGTTTCATCCCAGTCTTTCTTAGGGAGAGCCTCATCTAAGAGTGACTGAAATGGCACCATTACCTACCTAGAAGATAGGGAAGCCTATAAAGTTTTGGGGGCGCCTTCCCATAATAGAAGATTTCTTGACAATACATACATACAGTCATTTGGGGGATGATGTGCCCCCAGTGGGTGGCAATTCTTACGAAACTTAACATTTATAAAACTTTTTTGAGAAAAATTCAGAAAGTACAGGAGTTTTGGGTAGCTCATAGTCTATCGCACAAAAAGATATGAAGGCTTTTGCATGAGTCATATTTGCGTTGTCGTGGAGTGGAAGAAAAATTCCAGATCGTCTTTGTGGCTGGTGTCTTAGCTTTCTCATTTAGCGCAAAGCTCTTTTGTGAAATGCGCCTCTTCCCCGCCCCTCTTTTATTCCCTTTAAATTTTTTATGGGCAGTAAGCTTATAATATGTGCCATCACGGCTGCTTTCTCAAGGGGTCAGATAGGTTTAATAATGAGATGCGTAACAGTGACTCTGTGAAGCCCATTTCAGGTTAAAAATGATTCATGTTTTATTGAATCTCCTGTTAAAGGTGGTTAACTCATCAATTGGGGATGTCTGGGGTTAAACAGGTTTCAACACGAGCTCTCCTGTGTGTGAGAAGCCTGCCCTGTCACCTTCCTCTCGACCCATTTCTTTCCCCCCAGATCTTCCATCTTCCAGACTTGGCCTGTGTTCACATTGGCTGTTTAAACTCGGAATCCCCCCTTATTCATCACCGGACTGAGGCAGAGAGGTTTGCAGCAATCGCTCCAGACTTTGTCTATAATGGGAACTCTAGAGAGTGTTCAGTGCTGGTGCTCTGTGGCCCGACCTCATCCCTGTCACTGTGACATGATGGGACTCGTAATGTAGGCAGTGACAGCTGTTGCCAGGGTTATGTACAGCTCCCTGTACATGAAGTTAGCCCCACAGACTCTGGGTAATGGCTTTGCTGTGCAGATGTAGCCTCGTTTTCATTTTCATGAGCTACAGCTGGGTTCTTGGCCGCGAATTGGAGGTCAACACATTGAGGGGTGAGAAGCGTCAGGTCCTATCTGAGATCTGCCATTCTGAAGGCCAGGGGTTAGAAACCCCTGTTCCGGGGCCCTCTGTGTATGTGGGGGGAGAAGAGGCGGGAGCGCCAAATGCCACTCGCTCATTATGAGACAGGATAAAGGGTGAGGCTTTGCCCTGGAAGGCTGGCGTGCTCCAACACTAACAGCTCCTCGCCAGAGTGGAGGCCTGGCATGGCTACTGTGCCTGTGGCAGACAGGAGCAGCCTGCCTCGTGTCATCCAGCCCTGCTTAGCTTTGGCATAAAAGGAGTGGTGAGATACGCTCCGTATCCTCAAGAAGCTCCAGCTCATGGAAAGCCTAATCAGACCACAAAGCAGTGGCCCCTCCATGAGCTGCAGTAACAACCCGCTCCTCTGAGGGGCTCCACCTACTGCGCGTGGGACGCAACACTTAATACGCAGATGCAACCAAAGTCAAACAAGAGGTTTCTGAGGGGCACTCTTGGCTCCAGCCCCTCCCACCCAGAAGGGAAGAAGCTCTTAAAATTTTGCTTTTCATTAGACTCCATTGGTTTTTAAACAAAAAGGGCTAAATAGAGACCAAGACATTCATCAGCACCTTACTGTGTAACTTGACGCAAAAGGTTGTGCAGTAAAATGACAAGGAAATTCACATGTACTCAAAGAAATCTTCCGGGGAATGGATTTAGAAGGCTTTCTTCATAGAAATGTAAACATGAGGAAATAAGTCAAATTTACTGCCATGAACCAGAATCTATTTCCAAAACACTTGATGTTGGGGTCCCCCTGGGACAAGCATTCTGCCGACAGGGAGCCTGGGTTCAGATGGCTGGAGCCCTCCTGTTGACTCAATGTGCTCCAAGGACACAAGATTTTTTCAGGCACACACAACCCTGTATGGCTATGGAGACACAGCCTCAATTTAATTCATGCATGTCTCTTAGACTTCTTTGTAAAAACTCTTGAAGATCGGGTGCTCATTTGCCATAGAGAGGCGGAGGAGAGAGCCCCTTTGGAACTAGCCTCAACCCTGACTCTGAGATTCCCTTACAATCGGTGGCACATTAGGAGATTGGAAGCATGACTGCTGACCTCTCTAGTCAGCTGTTGTCTGCTGGGAACCCCAAGTGCAGAGCACAGCATGGCGCTCCGATCTTCAGCTCCATCCACCTCTGGCAGCAGACACAACCACCATCCCAAGTCACTACAGCAGCCGTGTCAGGAAGCAGCAGTTCTGACACCATGGATTTCATCTTTAGTTGTTGAGGAATGTGGGGGGGAGGGGGGGCACTGGCTGCCTATCCTGGTTCATAGGGCAGTTTTCATTCAGGGGTAGGCCCACTTGCATTGTTGTCTTTGTGCTTGAAATTCTCTGGTCCATGAATATATCCCTCATTCTTAGCCTTGTGCTTTGAGTGTTTTGTATTTGGCGAATGACATTCAGGAACTTCTAATGCTTCCTCTATTGGGTAGAATGTAGTATCGTCATTGTTTAGTAACACCATGACCTATTTTCTCTCACTCTGTGTCTTTCAATATGCTCTCCCTTCCCTGAAATGTCCTTCACTCATGTCCTGATTAGCATTAAGAGACCTTCAAGATTGAACTCAAGCGTTGCTTTGGCCGAGACACCTTCTCCAGCTTGGCCTTTTCTTGTCTCTGTTGGGTATGTCTCCCCGGGGTCCCCACGCTGTGTGTCTTAGCCCAGCACACAGCATCACGTGGTGGGAAGTGGCTGATGGAGCTCGACCACTACATTCAAGCTCCATCAGGACGAGAACTCTCTTCCATCCGTGTATTCCCAGCAGCTGACAGAGTATCTGGTAAAAGCAGAAATAGGGGAATGAGTGAGTAGTCCTAGAGTCACAGTGGGTCAAACCTTTGAAACCATTTTCTGTTCTAGAGAAAGAATCCCTTTATTGTAACCGGAAACTGAAATAGACTGTCTGCTCCTTTGTAATAATCTTCCTACTCCACTCAACAAATCTCCCAGCAGTCTTTGGAGTCATGAGATTCCCAGGAACTAGAACAACATTATGAGAATGTCTCCAAACCATTTTTTGTCTTCCTTGACATTTACATCCTGTATCTGATCAGAAATTTGTAGCTCGAGTGAACCGTTCATGATAATGAGCCATTCTTATTGCAGTACTGATTGGACATTTCTCTCCAAGAAGGTCACGGTGCTTTACATACATTAGCTAAATTGTCTCAGTGCATACCTGAAGTAGGGTGACCACCCATTCGGAATTCACCAGGCTCTGACAATCAAGATCTCTGTGAAGTTGACTTTCACCCCTTCTGGATCCAGGGAAGACCAAAACTAAGTTCATGTCTTTGGTGGCTGCATTGTTACAGTCATTTGTCGCTTAACAATGGGGATACATTCTGAGAAATGAGTTGTTAGGCGATTTCGTCATTGTGCTAATATCATAGAGCACACTTACACAAACCTAGGTGGTGTGGCCACCACACATGTAGGCTCTGTAGTACAGCCTAGTGCTCCTAGGCTACAAGTCTGTCCAGCACGTTACTGCACAAAACAAACACGAGATTCTGTCAAGCACAAGAGAAAATGATTCAATCAAGAGATGCACTGGACACGAGATGTATGAGGCTGCTGCCGGCATAAAATGGCATACTGTTTTACAGCAAACTTTATTATACGTAAAAAGCATATGCTCTAAGATAATGATAAAAAGTATAGTATAGTAAATACATAAACCAGTAACATAGTCGTTTATTATCATTATCAAGTAGTAGGTACTGTACATAATGGTATGTGCTATACTTTTCTACATCTGGCAGCTGCCATAGGTGTCTTTACACCAGCATCACAACTCTGTTGCTAACCAGCTGTGTGTCCTGAGTGGTCACTTAGTCCCTGAAGACCTAAAAATGGAGAGCATTGGACTAAATGATCTCCAGGGCCCTTTACAGCTTTAGAGTAAAATGGTTCTGTCCCTATAGAATTGCAGCTCCCAGGCTTCCTCCTCCAGACCTCCATTCACGTCACAGATTGATCTGAACTCGCATCGCAGTCTATCTGATGTTAGTCACCATTTCTCTTTTTTACATGTGTGCATGTGAACCACCATGATGGAGCGCCAGCTCCCTGAGGGCCAGAACCCTAGTCACTTCATTTTTGTGCCGCATACATAGTGTAGGTACACTTATCTCCCCTGTCCTATGCCTTTAACCTGTGGATCTCATCTGAGTCTTTTCAGCACATTGATCTGTACAAGTCTTTGCTACCTAGAAAGGAAAGACTCCACCCCATCCTCCATCGGGCTCCCTGTATCTGCCGCCTTTGTAACTCCTCTTCTTGACATTGTAATCTGCATCTATCATACCCACTGTTACCTTCCCTCTTACTCCCCCACTCCCTGTAAGCCAGCTTCCTGGCTTCCACCACCCCCACAGAATTAATTCCCTAAAGAATCTTGTATTGCCAAGTCCAAAAGGACACTTGGATGTTTTCATCGTAGCGTCTAGAGGCACTTGGCTCTGACCACCACCTTGTCCCTGAAACTCTCCCCTCGTGGCTCCTGGGAGACCAGTGGCTCCTGCTCCTCTGACTGCCTTTTGCTGTGTCCCTCCCCTCCCCCCAGCCTCCATGGTTCTGTCCCTGGCTCATGGCTCTCTCCACTTTGTAGTCCCTCTGTGGACAGCTTCATCCCTGCCTGTGGTCTCCACTGCCACCCCCTAGAGCAACCACTGACCACACAGTCCCGGTGTCTCTCTAATCCAGTCTCCTCAGATGCGGCCTGTCCAGACCTGTGCTCATCACTCTCCCCAAAAACGATTTTCTCATGTTTTTTTCTGTTTGGGCGACGATCCCACAATATATCTAGCTGTCCAGGCCTGGGGTTCTCGCTTCCCCTCCTCCCCACAACCAGCCAGCTGCCTCTGAAGTTTAGACTTGCATCAGTTTCACGTGGATGTTTGCAGCAGCCTTTGCGTTGTCCTCCTAGCCTCCTGTGTCTCTCTTCTATGATCCATCCTCCATGGTAGCCAAAAAGGGCTCTTCTAGAATTCAAATTTGATCGCGTTGCCTTGGCTACGTAATTCTTCTATGCCTGACCGTGGACTTGTAGACAAATTTTCCATTTCTTAGTCCACAAGGTCCTCTGAGACCTGCGTGCCCATTACCTCGCAGCCCCTTCTGTGCCCCTTGGGCACAGACTTGCTATGAGGAGCTGTGTTGTCGCCGTTGTGTCTTTACATGGGACATTCCATCGGGTTCCAGTGCCATTCCCCCTCCTCTGCTGGCAAGCCTGGCTTGGCCTTTAGGACAGAACCCGATGCCAGCTTTGCTGAAAAGCCTTGTCTTGCCTTGCAAGGCAGAGTGCAGGGCCTGCTCCCCTGGGCTCCCGCACCACCTCATTCCCATGGCAACCACAGCGCCTACCATGTTGCTGGCGTGGCGGTGTTTCCATGTCAGTGCCCCCACCACACCGTGAGCACCCAAAGGCTCTGAACTTCTTCACTTGGCCTTCATTCCCTTCTTAGCCTAGGGTCGGGGACATGGGGTACCTCACACACACACACACACACACACACACTTGCTGAACAATTGAATAAAGGCAGGCTGGAAAGACAGCTTACTCAAAGACACAGTCCATCTTCCCCCAACCTTGTTTTTTTCTTTTGGTCAGTCTCTCTGTTACCTATAAGATAGAGGCCACATTCCTTAGCCCAAATCAGGAGCTCCCACAGTTGACTTTTGCCTGCGTGTTAGGTGTATTTTCCAGTCTTTTCAGAAAAGTCTGGTCTATTTACTAATCTCTAAACATTCCATTCTCATTCTAGACTCTCTTCTACAAATGGAATAGATTAATGAATGGAGTGGGAATATAAGCAGACCCCGCATCTCAGGGCCCATGTTCTATGCAGAAGAGCATCTCGCCTGCTAGAATAAACAGAGCAGCTCTGAATTATTTAGCCTCTCGTCCCCCGATAGCACTCCCTCTTTCCTCTTCCTCTTGAGTTTTGAAGACCCTGGCAGGCGTAATCTGCACATGGTCCTGACTGCCTGATAATAATTTCCCATCATTTAAGTGCCAGAGCCAAGTACCATTCCCCTTTCATTTAAATTAGATAAAACCCAGAGCTGTGGCTTACAAGTGATGGAAGTCCACTGGGGAAATTAAAGGTTCAGAGAGAATGGGACCCATTATAATAAAAGCATTTGCACAGCCAGTGATTCCGTCTACCCTGTGGCTCTGATGTTCCTTGGGGTAGGATGAAATAGGAAGCATGAGGACCTCGAAAAGTAGTTGGAGGAATTTAGTTTAATTGGAAATGGTGGCAGCATTCTGCGCTTGGAGTAAACTGCCAGTCGTGCACAGTGGTGTGATGGGCATTGGGTAAAGGGCCGGAGCGCGCTCACATCAGCCATGATTCGGGACCTGGGCAGCGCTTCATGTCAGGTTCTTTCTACCCCTACATACGCACTGAACGAAGGGGATCAGAAGGCCTGTGCCTCCCTCCCTCCCTCCCTCCTTCTCTCCTTCCCTCCTTCCTTCCATTCTTTCAGTGGCTGTGCATTCCTATCCCACACTTTGTGTTTAATAAAAGTTATGTGATGGCCCCTAACTCCTTCAACTGCTAGACCTTCAAAGTACAACAGTGAGACCTAAGAAAAACCCCTGCAACAGACAGAAGGTCCAGGAGGGGGGAGGAAAAGACCATCTGCATTCGAATTTCTAGTTACACGAAGTAACAGTTCATTTTATCTCACGCATCCTATGCCCTGTTAATTAAGCACTTTACATACATGTTCTCATTTAGTTCCCACAGCCCCACTGGACAGGTGTTATCTCCATTTCGCAGATGAGGAAACTGAAGCTCGGAGAAGTGAAGACATTTGCCCAAGTGAATGGCAGGGCCAGATTTACCTCTGAGGTGCAGGCAAAAAGCATATTGAGTGGCAGAACCAGCTTTCAAACTCAGGTCTGGCTGCAGAGCCCAAGCTTCGAAAGACTGTCCCGGTGCCTTGTGCCTTACAAGGGCTCTTTCAGTCCCCGAGCTTAAAACACACGCTTGCATTTTAAAATGGTTACTTTTACCGGGGAGAGGTCTTGTTATTATGTATGCATCCTTTTAATAATGTCAGCACCCAAGTTTAGTAGTGTGGGATTTCTGAGACTGTTTATACAGTTGTTCAACCTGCCTTTACTTTCTCGCTTTTGTGTTTTTAGATGCATCATCCCATTCAGATGAAACCTGCAGATAGTGAAAAGTCAAACGGTAGGTGGTGACCGACTGTCTCGTGTAATGTCTGTTTCTTTAAGTTGAGAAGCCAGCTGGGGGAGGGAGGTGCCAGCCCCAGTGACTTTTTCTCTCGGAAAGGCAGAGAGAACTGCTCCAGCAAACGTGCACTGTGGTTGGCACGTCTGCAGAAATGTGAGCTTCACCCTCCCACCCCATGTGTCTCTGGTGTGGCCTGTGAAGAAGCTCCCAGAAATGGTTTTCCATGTTCCTCAGTGGGGGACTTGCTCTGTGTGGTGACCCAGTGGCCTTTGGCTCTTGTTTATCTGCTCCCATAGAGCAACACAGGACCCCCGATGGGAATGGATGACCTTACGCTGTGCAAAGATGAGCGGGAAAGCATCTCCCACTAAGAACCGGGCTCTCTCTTTCCTCCTTTCCATTTGCTCCTCGTTGGCTGGGAGGCTGTCTTACTGCACTCTTCTCTAAATTGTACCAACGCATTTGCATCCAAATTCATTGAGAATTCAGTCTGCTGATTAAATAAATGCACACTCAGTGCAAAAATATGCTTTTGATGAGGTCCGTGGAATAATTGAGATTTGACGCTCCAGCACACAAGAGGGTTGGTAGCCACGTTTCTTTCTGTTAAGTCGTTGCTTCCATTTATACCCACCTTCTGTCCCTGTTTTGTCCTTTGAATTTACTGAAACGGATGTGAAAGGACTCTTCTGCCTTCTTGTACCTCAGAGCTTCCCGTCCCACCAGACTGCCATAATCAGCATGCTTTCCTTCCACAGGCCGTTCTGCACCTCATTAATTAGTAATCAGGGCAGAAGCCATGCACTCAGAGATCTGCATATCTGTACATGTAAATGATGAGTGGGCTCTGAATCTCTCTACAAGGTATTTTTTGCTCATTGTAGTGCATCCTGCTTTCTGGCTTCTTCGCAGACTAGAAGTTTTGAAGAGAATCCCACGTGGTATTGTGGGCTGCTGGCACCTGATATGTGTGTCCAGGCGTCGAGTGCCATGCTTTGCCCCCTATCTTCTCATCAGCCACACCCTTTTCTGAGAGTTCATTCCGTTTCCTCCACGGATTTATCACAAAGGTGGCAGTTAGTGTAGGAGGGTCTAAAATCTGCCACTGCTTTGTTGGGGCATCTGGGTCAAGTCACTTCATTCCTTTATTCAACAGTTACTCATTGGTTACTTACTGTGTGCCAGGTATGTTGCTTGCAAGCTGAGGCTGCAGGGATGGATTTTAAAAAAAAAAAAAAAAAAGACTACAAAAGACACTACCCTGACCTCATGGAACTTACATTCAGTCTACTGATCTAATAGGATCTACTGGTCACTTAAAGACTGAACTTTTAATGCCCTCATTGATAAAATAATAATGGTGACTGCCTCACATAGGTTGCCTTCTTTTTTTTTTAAGACTTGTATGAATGTTTGTAACAGTGCTTTGTAAATGATAGAGGACTTCTATGCAATGTTGATTATTGCTACCATCCAGATTTTTCCCTGGCTTCATAGGGTGCTGCCCTGAGCATGTCCACCCAAGCCAAAGCCGTACACCCATGCCAAATCCTAGAACCCTCTTGCTCCAGAAGTTCACGGCTGCAGTCTGCTCTAGTCCTCATGGGAGAGAGGAATTTTGTATTTGTGGGATGAATTGTGTCACTGGAGATCATCTTAGAGCTTCTGGCCACCATAGGATGCCCCCATCCTTTGACTCCATAATTTTCTAAATTGTGTCAGGACAGAGACCACAGAATGAATGTCTATGGAAGAGGATTTGGTCTTATTCCTGAACCTCAGGTCATAGTTACAGATGTGACGAACTAGAGAACAGAGTTGGAAATGTTGGACCTGAAATACCCAAATAGTTGAACCACGAAAGGATTTCTTCTTTTGCATTTTCTACTTGCATTTCACGAATCCTAACTTAGAGACTCCCTTCCATAGGACAGCTGCTGGCTGCTCTCACAGTGGTCCGTTGCCCTGGCTGTCCCGTGTCTACTCTGGACACTGAGAGTGATGTTTGCATTGGGTCTACAACCACAGCCACAGAATAAAACTGGCATCAGCACACCCAGTTGTGCATGATCTCGAATGCCAGGCAGGACTGCGTACTGGTTTACTAAGATGAGAGAATACCTAAAAATGCCACTTTTCAGGGAGCCACATGGGGTGCCAGTTAAGAACTATTTTGAGGAGACTGGACTTGATCCCTGACCCTACACTTGTAAGGTGCATCTTTGGTCACATTCCATAGCTTGACCTGGCCTCCCTGTCTGAAAGCTGCTTTCAAAGTGTTCTCCCTAATGGAGGCTCCACTGGGACTTCACCTTGCGTAGACATAAACAGGGTTCAAGGTTCTCCTCGGGCCTGATTCCTCCATCAGGAGAAGTGTATAATTTTCGAAAGCAAATGATAAAAGCTGCAAGCCTCTCCTGATTTCACATGGCAGCTTTGACAGGTAAGCATAGTTTCCAAAGCTCAAAGAGCACAAAGATTTCTTTGGCTCAGATGCTCGAAATAGCTCCTATAGTTGTGAAAGAAGAATAACGAGCCCTAATTGCACTTTTATTGAGTTTGCTGACATTTATGGATAGCACAAAGGGCTCATCACAGTGAGACAGTTACTGCCTTCATTATCACTATGTTCAGATTTCTAAAACTTTGTATTTGCTGAGCAAGAAAGGGCTGCTCATCACAAATTAATTAGTGATGGACAAATGAATTCCACACACACAATCACTCTTTTCGGCCTTTGTCTAGCTAGAGATTCTGACACAGGGAACCTCTGTGGGGAGCTCAGAAATATTGGATGCTCCTCGATCTGCCCTCTGCGTCAGTATTTCACTGAGCAGGATCCAGAAATCTCCCTGGCTTCTCCTAGCCAGCCCTTTGAGTTGGCTCTGATTTAAGCTGCAGCCTCTAGCACATTTGTGCAAACTCACTCATGTTACTCCCGCCTTCGTGCTTCTACCGTGCCAGGTGTCCAAAAAGAAAAATTTTTTAAGCCCACTGTATTAACAGTAAAATGCTGGGGCCTTTAAGAAGAACACTGAATCAGTACCCAGATTTCAACGGAATCCAAGTTTTTTGTTATTCTTCCATTGTGCATAGTCGAGCAGTGGTGCAGGAAGGGCTTTGGAGGACTTGTGGATTTCAGCATACACTAGCACAAACCTACTGGGTTGTCGGAAAAGTCATAATGCGTTTTTGCAACGAAACACATAGAAAAAAATACATCATGATTTTTCCAACAACCCAATAGTTACTCTCCTTAATTCTCCATATCATTGGAGGGCCTGTTTTCCAGCTTTTAACTCTTCACCACTATGCAGGAAAAGGTACCAGCTGCGCAAGACTGAAAATGGAATGCAGTTGCTGGATCCGAAGCTTGTTTAGCCCTGAGTGATAAGAAAAGCACAGCAGTTGCCTTTGGTTCTGGGCTTGGGGTCTCAGCGACTGCAGTCAGTTCCGGCTGAGAGGACTGCTGTGGACTCTGTAGACAGAGCATAAATCCACCCTGTTTTAACCTTACAACCTCACACCTTGTCTGAGGTCCTTAAAGCCTCTAATCCAGAAACACTATTCATGCCCCATCTCTTTCCTCAAGGCCTCCGAAACCCCCCGTGTCCATGTGTCCAGTTCAGAACTTGCCGGAGTCAAGATAACTAAATATCTTCGGGAAGGGAGAAGACCTACAAGGCTGCAGCACATGTAGGAATCACACCCATCCAGTCACTTTCTGATGTAGTGAAAGACGAAGAAATAATCTGAAATTCAAAGTGGAGAGAAGAAATAATTCTTAAATTCAAAGTGGAGAGACGAGCGTATTTGGAGGCACTAATCAAATGCCATATGTTAGCACTAACACATTGAAAACCTGTTAATTAATTCAGGCCACCCCCAAACCCAGGTGTGACTGTGACTGGTCGCATACCAGGGTGTTAGCACAGGCTTACAAGCAGGGATCTTTTAAAAATGAGGTTTCTATTCCCCAAACTTAAAAAAGTCCGCACTTCTTATATTAACCCTTTTTTATTTAAACCATGGAAGGAGATCTTGAAATGGTCCCTGGTCTGGAGAGCCTTCCAGGCTTCTTGTTATCAATGACAGTAACCCCACCTGTGCAACACTTAATAAAATACTTATAAAAACATTTCCCCTCACTCGTTCATTGGTTATCCTAGAGAAAAATAGACTTTTTCCCACGAGGGCAGGAACCTTATCATTTTATTCTTTTTAAATTTCCCCTAAAGCACTTAGCATAATACCGTGAACGTGGTTGGTTTATTTAAGCAATCAGCATTCTTGTGGATTAAAAAAATAAGTGAGATACTCACTGCCCGTGAATATACTTAGGAAAAACCCACCAAGACATTCATCAAACACTGATGAGAAAGTTTAGTGGATTCAAGATAATTATAGTTATTTGAAATGTTGACAAAGCTGTTTAGGGATCCTTTGCATGGGAATCCCAGGAAGAAATTGTATGACTACGGTTTCACTGGAAAACTCAAGGGAGAGGAAACCTGGATATATTGGTTGTCCCCTTTTGCCATTAAAGCAAACGTGGCCCAGCTGTCAAAACCACAGAGCACCCTTGACTAGCAAGAGATTGCAAAAGGCCAGCCTCCTTTACACATCCTTTCATGCGCACACACACAGGAAATTAGCATTTGGAATAGCATATGGGTAGCATAGGTTTCAATTTTTTTTCTTAGCTAATACTCGTTATTGAAAAAAGAGTTATCAACTGTCTCCCTGCCTCTCTGAGTTTACCCTTCATGATGGCGAGAAAGTGAGAATGTCTGAAATAGTTTCCATTTTCTTAAGATTCATCTGAGGAAGAAAATCATCTTTTAGCTGACTTAGGAACTGCATGTTTTGTTCGGTGTCATATCCCTCTAACGCTCAAAACCTACAAATTGCTTTAGCTAAATACCATAATTATAAGCTTACCAGTGAAACCAAGGACCAACTGGGAATGTATCATTGGCTTTTGTCTAGAAGAACTAAAACTAGGTTCTTCAGGATCAGAAGAAACAGAATCGGAATTTATTTTGACTCTCATAAAGATATCAACCGTAGCTTCCTCGAGTGGGAGTCCCAGAGATGAGCAGGGAGGAGGAAGATGGGCACTGCAACCGGAAGTCATACCCACCCCGCTGCCCATAGCAGTCAGCTCTAGCCTCTCCCCTTCCGGTTCTAGAGAATGCCACACCCTCTCACGTGTGAAGGGGTCTGACGCCATCTGTCCTGCCACCACAGACACCTGTTGGAAAGGAAGCTCCTCTACTGGGGTACCTCATGTTTCCAGCACTTGGATCATTGTTGTGCCAGCACAGCCCTTGACTTCCTGTGCTTTCCCTGGCTCCTAGGAGATGGTCATTGGTAATTCACTTAAGTCTGAAGGGAGAAAAAAGAACCTACATTTAAATTTTTTTCATCTGCATACAGAACGTCAGGCCCTCGGTGGCCTCCCTCCAGGAACCAGCCAGTGACCCCGATTCCCCGTGTCTACTTGATGAGTTTCAACACAGGCAGAGGCCTTGGACCATCTGTTACCTTCCTGATACCTTGAGCCCCTCTCTACAGATGAAGCAAAAAAATGGTGCCTGTTGCGCTGCAGTCAGGCTGCAGTCCTCCATCTACCCCCAACACGGTCTTTAATTTGTGCTGCCTCTACATTTTGCCCAGTTAGTATGCGTCCCCCCTCCCACTACCCATCTATCCCACCCTGCCCGTGCTTCTGCAGGGCCAGCGTAAGCGCCACGTCTTCCAGCAAGCCTTTCTCAAACTGTAGCACAGTTCGTAGTTGTCAAGTACTGTGGAATTGTGGGTTCAAGCGGTACTCCTGGGAGCCCTGCGGTTTCTCTGCATTGTCTTCAGAGCTGCCACAAGTGTGGAGAGAGACTGGTGGAAGGGTTTCTGGGCGCCAGCACCCTCCACCCCCAGGTGCTCAATCCCAGCATGTGACTGGGCCACCTTCTCTCCAGCATTTAAGAAAGAAAGAAAGGAAAGAGAAAAGGGGAAAGAAGAGACTTTAATCCTTCATTGTAGGGATGACGAAAGTGAGGACCACAGAGGTCATTGTCCAAGGTCACACATCAGCTGAATGACTGCCAGAGCTAGGACCTAAGTCTCTTAGTCCCAGCATCACTCTCCCCTTTAAGCCTCACCTCCCTCCTCTGGGCTTGCAGGAAACACAGTAGTGGGAAAAGATCCCTGGGCTGGCGGTAGATCAGGGTTCAGGTGAGACCACCCACTTTCTGAAGACCCTAGGCAGGGCCCTTCCCCTGCCAGGCCTCAGGGTCCCTTTTAGAGTTAGACCAAACGTCTCAAGTTCCTTATTTCAGTCTGGAGGTCCGTGACGAGGAGCATTTAGCTGTCTCACCTAGGCCCCTCAGAACTACACTGTCTAATATAGCAGTCACATGTGGCTTTTTAAATTTAAACTGGTGAACATTAAATTACATTAGAAATTCAGTCTCAGCCACAGTAGCCACTTTTCAAGTGCTCAGGAGCCACGCGTGGCTTCAGCTACAGCAGTGGACGTGTCTAGAACTGTCCCTTTACTGCCATGTTCTGCTGGACAGTACCTCATGGGAGCAAGCGCCCTGTGCTCCATCACTGTCCCCTTCCTGCCATGTCACTGTGAGGTATTTACACATGGATCTTCTGTCCCAGCTCCCAGAGGGCGGAGGCCATGTGACAAGTCTAGAATGCATTCTTGTGGGTGAAATGAAAATGAGACACTTTCTGTCCAGGAAAAGAATAAGAAAAACAGAAATAAAAGCCAATTAAATAGCAATGACAAGATTATAATGCAGATACAAAAACAAACAAACAAAAAAAGGTCTCTTCATAATGCTGGATGGTAGAGCCCTTCCCCTAAGCCAGGATGGTCTGAGGAGCTGCTGCAAGCTGCTGTCCTTCTTTTAAATTCTAAGAAATGGATTGAAATGAAACATGCGAAACAAGCAAGTCTTCTCCCTGAGGGGTTCTATGACGGTCTCTTGCTCTCTCTTAAAAAAAAAATCTAACAGTGTCCTGAACTCGGCTGTAATTATGCCTTTAAAGTGAAATGTAGGCCAGTCATCCTGAGCGCAGCTGGCAGATTTTGAGGAAAGTCTCTCAGGTCATCTGAATAAAGCTTCCCTTCCCTTTACCTCTGTCAGGTTCCAAGGATAGAATTTGCACGTTGTTGTCCCAACACCCAAAGTGCATTTCTGTTCATCCAAAGTCCTGCCTCCAAGTGGGTGGAAGAGAATTGTTCCCTCTTTGTTCTTTTCTTGGTGTGGATTTCACCCCCAGCACGGGGCCATCCTGACATGATTCTCAAGTAGCCACAGCCCCATTCACTTCACTAAAGCCACCTTCCTCTTTCACTGGGACATGCAGACCACATGTGCTGCCCGGGTTAGGACTGCACAGCCCAAGCCAAGGACAAAAGATCATTTACTAGCTTTGCAGAGGAATGAGTGTCTCTCCTCCCCTACGCTTATCTGGATCGCTGGGGACGAAGCTTTCTGAAATTGGGGGAGTCGGATATTTTCTTCCATCCAGTGCTTTGTTAAAAGTTTTGTTTCCTATTCTACTACGTCTGTTCCTTTTGTTTTTCTCTCCTGACCTTTTTCTTTCCCTGTCACTCAAGTTAAAAGAACATCTACAAAAAAACAAAAAAAAATCCGTATCCAAAAATATCTCCATGGAACAGTAGTGTTTAGCAACTACATGGAACTTTAACGTTCTAGTAAACACATTGGGTGGGGGGAAGGACTTCACGATGTTTCGTGTCCTTATGAAGACATTTCATGAGTAAGAAAGAGCAAGCTTATAGGGAGATGCAGTGTTCAGACAGGGCCAGGTGGGGAAGCAGAGGTGCGGTGGCATGTGTGGGGGCCACTGCCAGTCTGAAGAGTCGGCTTGGGGATCCGAGTCAGCTTGGGGACTCACGTGCCTGGCACCCGGTTTGATGTCGTCATGAAGCATTGGTTTCAAGGAAAAAGATGCCAATGGCCTTTGTTCATGCATTATTTTTATCTCCTAGCTGTGGAAGACAGAAAATTGTTCATAGGAATGGTTTCGAAGAAATGTAACGAGAATGATATCAGGGTGATGTTTTCTCCATTTGGCCAGATAGAAGAATGCCGGATCCTCCGGGGACCCGATGGGCTGAGTCGAGGTGAGTGTGCCGTCACCGAAGCCTCTTTCCTTAAGAGCTAATTGGAACTCTGTGTCACAGTCAAGGTAGATGCAGCCACCGCACGCAACACAAGGTGACCCTGTAATGTGTCCCATGTGATAGAGTTACCCAGCCTGAACTTTTCACCGGAGCCAAAATGATCACCTTTTATGTCTCAAGGCGGGAAAGGTCTTGGTGCCAACATATTAGCTCAGGTTATCACTGTCAGCTGGCTGCCCTATTACACATCCCTTTTCAGTCTCCAGTTGAAGGGGGCTGAGAGGGAGGGAGAAATGTGGAGGAGAGAGAATATTTGTTGTTTTCATCTTAGTTTCTGGCTGTGCCTAAAGAGAAATGTGAAGGGTATCGGCCTCTTCACAATGATGTAAACCCAGAAAAAAGGTCCATGTTCCCAACTAGGGCGGAGCAGATACGGACTCAGAGTAACTGGGCCCATCTTGGGGTATCAGGGTTTTATTTCAAAGGGGAAAAGTCCTGGAGTCCTGAGCGCAGGGAGTCCATTTAGTGACAGAGTAATGACTTTCTCCCAGAATAAGACTGTAGGCTCCTCTTTGTCACCATGATAGAAGCAGAGGCTGTGGCTCCGAGCATGGATAAAAACCAGTATTTTTGCTCACGGCTGTACAAAGCAGTTGGAAATAACGGTTCTCTTTCCATGTTTGCCATCTCCTTTGACAATGCCACACACCCCCTTCCTTAAGCCACTCATAGGCTGTCACTGAGCATGAACACCCATCGGACTGCAGTTTCCCCATCAGGCCAGGGAGGCCGAACCGAGAGCGAGGATGTAAAACATAGTATTCCATTCTTCTAAGAAATCCGTCTTTTGGCAACACGAAGAGGATTTCATTCTACTAATGTAGTTATCAGTGCGAGTTCCATGGGGCTAATTAGAAATGTCCTTTCATTCGCAGCCTCTGGTTCTGGGACAGAGCTGCCATCCCAAACCAAGTGTGGAAAGAAGAGGTGCGGCCTTAAGTATTAAGGCGCTAATTTTCACCCATCCCCCTAGTTTTACATAAAGTCAGCACCACGTGAGGAAGAACACTTGTTCTTTTGACTTTTAGACAGAACGCTTCACGATGTCAGCTGCTAGAATCGCAGGCCCTGAGAACAAAAGCGTTCCGCCCACACCCACCTCCGGCTCCCCAAACGGAGGACGTCTAGAAGGAGGTGGCACAGCTCCAAGCTTGTGATCCCTGTATTGTCTTCTGAAAGTGATTTAAAAAAAAAAAGGGGGGGGAGGAGGCCCGGAGATCACAGTTTCTGCGTTCTCTTGACAGTCTGAAACCCTTGTTATGAAACCCTCACTGAAAAGATGTGGTTCTCTGAAAGCTGAACAGGACACGACATTGAGGGGGATCCCTAAACAGCAGACCCAGTGCCCCATGCTCATCTGTAGCCTGCCACCTGTGCCGTTACTGGTGTCACCCGAAGCCGTCCATCGTGCTGGTGACCTGCACAGCCTCTGGCTCCTGTAAGGCCTCAGTCACTAGGCTTTCCATCCTGGCCCGCTCTGTGCCACCCTGGCAGATGTATGTCATGAGAGCGTCCCAACACATGTGGTCATCCCTTTGGTTCTTCTGCTGTTATGATAGACATGTGCCCACTGAGGCAGGCAAACCAGGAGAGAACATGGGGGCACGGGGCACGCAGGGTGGCTAAACGAAAAATAAAATATGCAGGAAACACACAATAATATTTTTTTCAATCCCTTTTCTGCTGTCAGCTTTGTCATTAGAACCACCGTTCTCTCCGGGTGTTGTTCTCAGTCACTCTTCTGTGTTATCATTGCATTGTTTTTGTTTGCCAAAGCATCTGGCATGGAGAACAGAAAGGCAGGCTCCAAAATTACTCACAGTGAAATTCATAGCGGCTTGCAGGTCAGTCACCTCAAGGTCCCAGTCCCAGAATTTCTCCTGACAGGAAATGCAACCATCGTCAGTACATTTTCCTACCTGTCTCCCACAGTTTCCCCATTTGTTAATGGCAGCAGTCATCCGCCCTGCAACTCCCATAGGGCATCCTTAGTTAGGGATGTGGAAGGTTTTTTTCTACAAGCATACCATCCATATGGTTTAGGAGAGAGACCTTGACCGTGAGTTAGGCAGGCCTGGCTTCTGACCTCCCGGTCAGGGGATGGGCCGATTCATGCAACGACCCTCCCTCTCACTTTCTCCATCTGTCCAGTGGGGACAGTGATGAATGGCATTGGTGCCCCAGCGTCTAGAATTCCTTGAGCACACGTGAGTTATTTTTGCAGATAAGAGTTTTTAAAGCAGCCCAAACTTTCCTAGGCAGGAGCAGGACACAGGACTTGACAGGAGAGCTCGGCCAGTTTGATCGGCCACTTGGTTGATTAACCGGCGCTAGACACAGACGCAGCCTGTTTTGAAACAAGTTGTGGAGGACCCTCATCCATATTTTATGGGATGGTGGCTCAATGTAAAGAGTAGGACCTTCCTGCTGCCCTTTTTTCTTTTTTCTTTTTATTGAATTAAAAAGTAATTTCTGGTGAACTGATGAGTATTCCCTATGGTACAAAAGAAAATACTCATCTATACCCATTTGTTCTGAAATATAGACAGACAGTGGTAGGTTTTTCAATTAGCAAGACCCAGGGAAACCTCGGTACAGGGGACAGCTTCTGAATCAGTGTGTTTGTTAAAAGAACAATTCTCTTTCATGCTACTATTTTGCTTTCTTTAAAGAATTGCAGTTTCCAATCAAATATTAATAAGTGTCGCCTATTAGTGGCACTGCAGATAAAGGGCGCTCAGCACTGCTGGTCTCTGTGCCTGTTGCTGGCTCAGTTGTTTCAAACATAAATAGCTAAAACTTAAGTAAAATGAAAGCTCAGCTGCCCCGAAAAGTACCTTCTGATACTAAGCAAGGATAGAAACTAGCCAATCAAAAAGTTTTTAAATCAAACCATTTGGTTATGATGGGGGGGGGGGGGGGTGCCATTGAGTGGTTCACTTTTTTTTTTTTTTTCATTGCTTTTCCCAGTTCAGCCACAAGAATGGTGATGACCAAGGGAGCAGTTAGTGTCGCAGGCCTCCCCATTGGTGTCAAATGTAATTTCTCCTCTGCCACATAAGTGGTTTAGACTCCCCCCTGATCAGTAGTAAGCTGCGATTTCTCCAGACTTGTTGACTCACTTCCCTCCCAGAACCAGCCTAGTGGGCTGCCAGGACCTGTACCTTTGCACCTGTCAGGCCCTGCTATACTCTCAGTTAGAATCACTGTCTGTAAAAAAAAAAGAATTATGATTTACCTATTGGTGAGGAAGCCTATATTTTACAGTCCCACTGTTACTCATCAGCACCCAGGTCTGTGCCATGTTCCAGGACAGAACTACACACACACACTCAGAAAATTGTCACAACAACACAGATGGCACCTAAGCTTCTGCCAAACCCATTGAAGCCACTCAACCAACAGCAGGACTCTGCCTCATAGCACACAGTATGCCCACATCTGTACATGCGTTTTCCCCTTTGGAGGCAGTAACCCATTTGGCCATCTTTTCTAATTTGGAAAACCTGGTATGAGATGCTTTCAGGCACCTTTATGAGACCCAGCTCCATCTGCAATGGCAGGCCCACCTCCTGGACATGAGGAAGCGAGCCACGTACGAGGATCCCACACAGGGCAAGTCAGCTGAGATGTTTGCTCTCAGAATCAAAGCCTGAGGCCTCTGAGCCAGTGCATTCATGGGACAGCGTCACTTTGGCATCGATTTCCTACCATGTACATGTTCTCACGTAGCCATAAGCCCACAGTCTGAATGAACTATTTGGGTACAATCTGCAGGGTTTTCTGCACCATGGCAACTGAATATCCAACTCAAAGACAATGAAGGAATTTATTTCATTGTTCTGTCCCATAAACTGGAATCAAATCTTCACGGCCATGTAAGGTAACTTTCTGCTTGTTTAAGAATCTTCCAGCTGTGTTTATGGTATTCCAACATTCTCCTGCCAAAACCCTTGACAAATGAATTGGCAATATTTTCAGGGGTGTTGGCGAGCGCAGACTGGACTTGTTTGTTTTTTGTTTCATCTGATCAGCATGTTAGGGTAGGACTTTTGACTCTTAAAACACGTACACAGAGAGGGACTCAGTGTGATTGTGACATTTTAGACTAGCCCATGTACTACCTAAGCATTCAGATATGTAGAAACTTCTGTCGGATGCACTCTGGGTTCTTAACTGCATCTTGTCAGCTCGGTCCAAATACAGTCTTCCCATCTCATCTCAAGGATGAGATTTTGCTAACTGTTAAGTCCTTGCCTGCACTTAACCTCTGGAGCTCTAATATAAATGAATGATCTCTCCGTGCCAGTTTTAAATAAGCAGACCATTATTGGGGATGGTGTGTTAGCATGTGAAATTTTTTTTTGCTCCAATATTATACTGATAGCATATGTTTAATAACTCCTGCCACTGCTAAAAATTTGCAGTGAGGAAATTTGGCTGCATTACGATCTTTTTTCAGCTGCATGGGAATTTATAAATGAGTTTTCTATCGGTTGAAATCTCCTCCATGCTGCAAAAGTTATTTTAAATCATGCTTCCTTCAGTGGAAATACAGCAAGCTGTTGTGCCTCTTTCAGAGAAGTAGCAGAAAAGTAAGAGGCCCAGGCATGTACGTGCTTTTTAAAGTACCTATGTTTTTTATGTGTGTGTGCAGAGCAAGAAGTCATCTAGTTCTCTAAAAATTCTCATGCAGCCAAGAGAAAAGGGTAGAACACCTGAGTTAAGACATCCTTTCAATTGAAATGACAAGTGTAATAGATGGGTTCCAAAATCTTTCCTGTGACAGGGCTGCGTGCTTTCCTTAGATCCTGTCTGTAGGAGGAAATTACTTTGTGAAACCTTTCCCCAGTCAATCATTTATCTGTTTTAGCAGCAAGAAGGTAACCTTACCGAAATAAGAGGAATTCAACTCCTTTTCATTTCTATTAGCAATCTCTGACATTCTGAAAGTGGAGACAATAAATAATTGCAAGGTAAATGACAGGTTGGCCACATTTACAGATGGAAATTTTTTTCTTTTTTTTTTTTTGCTATTATATATTCAGAGGCTTTAAGACAGTAATAAACAGGCTATCTTACCTAACCCTACCCAGCCCCCCAAAAAATGTAGCTTTGTTGTTTTGGTACCTGTATCTTTTCTCTCCAGTCTACTTTCTCTTGCATTTTGGTCAGTAGCCAGAGAAATAACTGCTGAGACAGCATATCCAACGGTCTGGAAAAGTTAAGGTGTGGACCGTACAAGAGCAGAGCAGTTTTCCTGTCCAGACCAGTGAACCCCACTGCATATGTTAGTAGAAGAACGGGACACTAACAACCTAAGTTATTTCTGTCCAATGGAAAGGCTTCTTGTTGTCTTGTAGAAGGAGCTGGCAGCCAATCTCGGTGTAGGAGCTTATGTTACTGAAAAGCCAGATTTGAGGCCTAATCCTAAAGCCACCACAGTGTTTTCAGTGGTGCTGAAAAGAAAATTGAAATCTTGTCATAGGACTACCACTTCCTCCTGTTTTGGAGAAATTACAAAGGTTAACAAACTACCAATCCATGAAACATTGAGTTCTGAAGTTGCTTAACTTCACCCAGAGTAGCATAGAGAGTGAAATTTTTTAACATGTGCTCTCACTTTATGAATGGCAGTAATTTTTTCTCTTAAGTAATTGCACACAGCACACAGTTCAGAACTTGACAGAGCCCTTAAGGAGACAACTTCTCTCTTACCGCACCACTGCCAGTAGAATAAAAAGGTTAAGGAAGTCATCAGATTTGTCAGATCATTTTTTGGATGGGATAAGGATCATATAATTAGAAGCATCATTCAGGCTTTAATTACAGGTTTCATAGACGAAAGGGCAATGGGTCGAGTTTATAGAGATATAATTTTATTGTTCTGTTGCTAACACTTTTCTTTTGAGACCTGCTAATTACTATATCTCTCTCACAAAGTTATTTACAAAAGTTCTGCTTGTTCCAAAATTGTGGTAAATGCATAAACTGTGCCTGATTGATTTTCGTTGACATTTTATATGTTTTTTATGCATTCTTAATCTCCATTTGGAAACTGTCAGTTTGGCACATAGTCCTGGATAATAAGAGCAAATGAGCTGAATGAAACAATCTTCTTGACTGTTAAAAACAGAGTTAGTCCAGGCTTTGCATGGTTTCAAATATATCTCCATTAGACTATTTGCTTTTGCCTCCATTGTAGTCTCAAGATAAGAAATGGAAAAAGAAAAATCTCGGAGTGTTACTTCCTCTGTTAATAACGTCAGTGATAATGACAATGGTTTTGAAGAAAGATTGCTTTGAAACGGATGGTAAACTTGAGACTCTATCATTTAAGAGCCGAGTATCAGTATGGAAGCCAGCAGAGGTAGTGTCATCTGTCTCACACTCTATTACACACATCATCTAGGTGCCTTAGAGAAGGTTGCCAAATGGCTTTTATTGATGACAAAAGCCGCAGCCAGTATAGGCACAGGCAGCGTGTTTAAATACAGACTTCACCAGCTGCTCAAATGTCAGGGAACTATAGGAGACATCTCAGCATTCATAGAGAGTTCTACTTCAGGCTTCGGAAGGCCAGCTTAACTGGGAGCTGAATGGGAGAGGAATCTCCCATGCACTGAGAGCTTTTCTGTGTTAAACATTACAGCACAATGCAAAGAAAAAAAAATGCATTGACTTATTTTTATGACTGGATGTTGTTGTGCTTTGGGATTAATGATGGGCAGGCATTACCGTTTGATTAAAAGGTGCTAATACAGTATTGACTTGATAATCTCACCAGCTACACATGCAGAGCCAAAGAAGGAAATACTATAGTGTTTGGCCCCCAAACTGATTTACACGCACCAGACCATCCGCCGGTTGTTTGGATGCGGAACTCCTCTTTGGCTTCCCGGCAGCCACATACCCCACCTTGTCGATGCCAGAATGCCGCTGCCTTTGCGTTTACTCTGAGATGACAACAGGCCGCAGCCTCTCGGTGTTTAGATTCTGCTTCATTTGGAAACCTTCTAAGTAGTAATAATAGTAATGTTTTGAGGAAATTGAGTGGAACACTAAATTATTCTCTGATACCTAAGTTCAAACTGTGCAAGGCTAAAGAAGCTGAAAATCAATGCACTTTTAAAGTCATTAGAGATCATAAGTGAAATAGGTCTGCATTGCTTCAGCTATGCGTTTAGTGGGCTGTGGTTTTATTATAAAATCAGCCTGAATCTGCATTAATTTCACAGCCTTTTTCTCTAAGAAGCCCAAGGGTGCATGATGAATAAAATGTAAATTTCAAACGGCAGTGTTTTTATTCGTGAAAAGAGCGGTGAGCCATGCAGTTGGCATGGCGACTAGCATGATGACCAGCACTGCTACCAGGAGCAGAAACAGGCACTGTATACATTCCCGTGATCTTACAGAATGAGCAGAAAAGAGCCATGGGAAGTTCGGTGAGTCTCACCAGAGACATTCAGAGAAATGTACATGGTCTGGAGAATGTTCACTTTTAGGTCAAATCTCTGACATGTATCAGAAAGTCACAACTTCAGAAAGTCACGAAGTTGCTGTACAAATGAAAAATCGAATGCCCATTTTAAAATTTTGCTTTCTAGACACTGTTGGATCTTCTCAGAGTAATAGAGCATTTGTTTTTGTTCATAATAAGCGCTAACTAGTGTGTGCAGCATTTGGTATATTGGTTTGCATTTGAATGGCATCAATGTATATTTATCCATATATATTTTTAACCACCCAGAAGAGATTAGATATATTTATTTGCTGACATTTCGAGCTCTTGGAATTTATTGGCTCATTTGCCCTGGGTGTGCAGATTTTACTGTTTGCTACTTACAAGTTGATGCTAAAATTTGAAATCCAAAGCCCTAATGTGTGGATGCCCCAAGTAAAGATGATGAGCCAGGCAGAAAATGTAAAATAGCAACTTTTTATTTTAGAAAATGCAAACTAGATCTCGCCAATGCCAAACCCCTGGCTAAAACGAGCACCCAACTTCCTTCCCCTCGTCTCCATTTAAAAAAATATATACTAATCAATCAACAGATCTTTCTGCATTGGTCAGATTAGCAAGTCAGACTGTGCATTAAAACAGCAAAATAAGATAAAACCAAAGAGAGAAGTTGTTTATTTTTATGTACTACTGAGAACAGTGTCGTCCTGTGGCAGTTCTCGTAGACCGTGTTGGTTTAACAAGCGTCCAACCCTTTTGTCTTGTTGTTTTTTGTCTTTCCTGCTCCCTGTCCCCTTGTTTCCCACAGGCTGTGCGTTTGTCACATTTTCTACAAGGGCAATGGCACAGAATGCAATCAAAGGCATGCATCAGTCTCAGACCATGGAGGTACTGTATCGTCTGCCCTTTCTTTGTTTTCTCTGTGCAAATGATGGGGAATGGTGACGCAGCTCTCTCCTGTGTGGATTGTTCACATGGCAATCACAGATTCAAACTCTCTCCATCTCTCTTTTCCTTCATTCATAGTCATTCATTCTCTCCCTCTCCCTCTCTCTCCCTCCCTTTCTCCCCCACCCCCACCCCTTCTTTCTCTCTCTCTCTTTCTGAACTTCTCCCCTGATGACTTCAAGTACATTTAGGAAAACCTTCCCCCTAGTGTCCATTATTTTTTTGAGCCTTTTATTGCAGTGGCCCAAGGCCTGCAATGTAAAATCATGATGCAATTTAAGCCAAGTTATTATTCTATATCAAGAGTATCGCATCCGGCCCTCAGCCTAAGGTGGGCATGGTTGAGCTGTGAACAGCCCCACTCCAAATCACAGCTTGCCCTGTGCTAACAGAGTTCTTTTTATTTTTTATTTTTTATTTTCTTTTTCTTTTTTTTTTTTTTTAATGTGGGCTCAAGTTGTCTTTAGTCAAACAGAATTGTGTTTTTGCATCAAGAATGTTGGAGAAAGTTACTACTTCTCCCACTTGGTTTAAGCAGTGACCATGTTCATGGATGAGACTCCCCTGAAAAAGTAGATTTGTCTCCTAACTAAAAAAATGACCAATAACCAAGCAGCATAAAGGCTCAAATTTGGTCTCCTAATGAGAGATAGTTGCTTTTGGGGAAGATGAATACGCTGGCGTGGGTGTTCACCCACCAGTGCACACAAATGGCTCTTTCTTTTGTCTGTGATTTGGGTCATGGCCTTTCAGAATTTTGCACAAAAGCATTCCAAGAGTGATATGCTGTTACTTATTCTGTACTGTCTGATGGAACCATTTGGGAGTGCATGTGCTGCTGTATTATGTACACTGTATCTTTGTGTATGGGTGATCTTTTCCACAGGTGGCCTTGTGGTGTTATCTGAAGTTATGTTTTTCATCTTTTGGGGAAAAAATATTTTCAATTTTATGTAATAATGCAAAATTTTCTCTATCGAGTGAGCTTCTTTTTTTGCCTCCCATCTTTTGGGGGTTTTATTTTTTGTTTCTTTTGTTTGTTTTTTGCAATGCTGCATCTCCCAAAGCATGCTGGGAGCTAAGTGCTCATTATGCGTCATGTTTTGTGGGCAACTTTTTTACAGTGAGCTGAAAGGTGGGTGGAAAGGGGGGAAAGGAGTGTGCATGGCATTGTCATTAAGTGTTTACTGTACTTTTCTGAGTTTTGATATCAGCATTGCAAAGCCTATTGTCTTTTTCAAACTTCATTTTGACTTTGATATTTCTAACATATCTTATATAATCACTGTGTTTTCCTTTCAGTGCAATGCATTTTTAAGACACTCTCACCCCCCTACCTGAAGGCAAGCTCAGGTGAAAATCGGCCATGATAGGAGATAATTAGCAGGATTTGAAATACCTAACAACCCAGTCTTGCACAACATGCTGTGACACATGTGATACTTTTTGTCCCCTTTCTCTAAATGTAGGCTGCTCCATTATTGTGGATCAGTCTGATTTCCAGCTTCATTTCAGTTTGGAGATTAACATGAAAGCGCTGTTAGGATAAAGAAAGTCTTTAGCTGTGTTTATTATCTTCTATGTACGTGTTTCATTCTTAATTATTTTTATTTCCTGTGATCTAGTGATTTGCACCTAAATTAGTCTCACCTTAGATAATTATGTAGTCTAAGCTCTTTCAGCTCTGTTAGAAATGTTGTCACCCCAGTTCCTTCACTCAGAGCACCCCAAATAAAGCCACACAGAATGCTGGCATGGGGGTCTGGCTTCTCCTGTGTTAACACAGACGGAGAGCTCGAGGACAGAAAGCAGAACTGGTTATGAACCTGACCCACAGAAAAACAGGCTCTCCAAAGAAAAATAGGCTCTCCGAGTGGGAAGATTCTGCTACAGAGAATGGGGCATATTGGGTCTTAGAAATTCCCTGGTCCTTTGTTATTAATATCTCTATTATAAAAAATCACTTGTTTTAATCTGGACATCCATGGCTAAGCAACAGGGCCCTCAGACACTTAACTATCTTGTTTAATTCAAATACTATTGGCATTTAAATGGAAAATTGTGCATTATGCAGTTACATTTTAATTGTACAACTGATGCTTGTTTTTTTTTAACGAATTATATTATTTTCAGGACTCTGACTCACATCTTTAACCAAGATATCTAAGAGATTCGAATTCAAAATGATGTGAATGTGAAAGTTGAAAAGAACACATTCTTTAAAACAATTATTTTTTAATATTGTTCCTTCTGTTTTTCCACTATCCTCCAATCTGTCCCTATCCCATTTTTCCCTTTCATGGTTTAAGCAAGTTTTTTGTTTTTTGTGTGGTTTTTTTTAACTATAATCACTGGCCTGATTTTCTGCTTTTATATCATTTTTTGGTATTTAAGAAGAAAAAACAACAATAAATGTACTGTTAGGAGGAGATGCTGTAATTTGCTATGGAACAAATTCGATACAATAGTAGCAACCCTTTTCCATACAAAACCCTTTGTATAATTTTCATCTTCAGGATATTTTGCCCTCTTTAAAGTATGAAGTGCTAAAATATGGGGCAGATAAAAAAGTGAAGCATAGATCTTTTTTAATGACGGAAATACTACTTTTATGCAATTTACTGACCTTTAACATTCTGTGCTGTGACACTGGCTACCAGAGCTGAAGACTCATACGCCGGAAGTCCAACACTCAAAGAGTCACCTCATTTTCTCACAGTTTTTGGTTAATAGCAGACATGATAGTTTCACATCCTCATAGTTACATCCCTAATAACTACCCACAGGTGATAAGAAAAAAAAAATGCAAGTTTGTTTTCTAGGAGAAAGAGAAAGTGACGTAAAGGGAAGAGAAAGGAAAAGCTCATTTAAATAGGAATATAAAGTTTCTGAGAGGAGTCAGAGAGGTCTATTATGCTGAGTTTCAATAAAAGGGTTTTTTTTTAATCACTTGGGTAGAATGACTTCTTTTTACCTCAGCAAATTTTAGCAGCTTTAATTATGATGAAATGTGTAGGCAAGCTATACTAAGAAGGAGAAAAGAGTGGGGAGGGAGGCGAAAATGTCTCTGCTGCGTACTTAACCAAGTGCAAATGTTTAAAGGTGCTTTCCAGTGGAAGCCTTAGGCCCTTATTTTCCCTAATGATTTTATCTACATCACACATGAATTCATCCTATCATATAACCCTTGGCCATTTTCACTCACTACCCCTACTCCTTGCCTTTTAAAGGAAATGAAAACTGAAAGGAGCTCCTAGCACAGTAAGGAAAAGAAGCCAAGCATACTCCTCTTCTTGTCATATAAGATACATCTCCTATGGCTAATTTTTCTTTTTTTCAGTAGCTCTGGGGACTGTATATAGAGTAGATATGATACAGAAGGAAGAGACATCTTTCTGAAAACATGGGAGTATTTATTACATTGGTCAATGCCTGTGTTTTCTGAGTATCTCCTTCCTTCATCCACGTTTCTAAAACATATTCGCTTCTCCCGATTATATTCTGGATCAGTGTGATCCCCACAGTTCCACAGTTCAAACATGCATAACCTAAAATTGGAAAGAGTGGAAAAACAAATGAATGAGAGCCACTTCCATTGCAGCTTTTCCCCCTCCCATCCCCTGCTCACATGTGGGAACAGGCAGACCCACAGAACAGGCCTGTCTTTCAGACAAGCGAACCTGAAGTTTAATTAAAGAACCTTGATAAGGGCTCTTGTCTCTGAGGAGGTCCTGGGAAGGTTGAAGGAAGACACCTGAAGAAGGAAGGAGAGGCAGTTTAATAATCAGAGCAAGAAAGTAAATGGCTTCGCCGACCACCAGATCCCCAAAGAAACCAGTGACAGTGTCTGGAATGTTCTGTTGATGGTGCTATTCAGAGAAGAAGAAGGAATACCAAACCATTTTAAAGCCATTCCACACCATCCCATGTGCTCCCGGATAGTTCAGAGAGCTAGGCCCAGTGCTGGGTCTCACGCGAGGATCCGACCAGGCTGTAACTCCCTCACTTTCCGCTGTGTCTGACCACAGGGCTGCTCTTCACCTATCGTGGTGAAGTTCGCTGACACGCAGAAGGACAAAGAGCAAAGGCGTCTCCAACAGCAGCTCGCCCAGCAGATGCAACAGCTCAACACTGCCACCTGGGGGAACCTGACGGGTCTGGGCGGACTCACCCCACAGTACCTGGCGGTAAGTGCAGGAGGCCACGCAATGCGCGGGCCCCAGGAGAGAGGGGAACATACCCACTGTAACTCTCACTACATACGGGCGCGCCAAGGACACTAAAGAATTCATGTGGGGGACATCTTGAATCCCAGGAAATTATTGAAATCAGCATAGATGATGCAGAATATTTTTCCAAGATAAATCGATTAGCATAAGCATATGACTGATTTAATTCTTGCCTGATATAGGCTGAGCAAAGTCCCACCAGGCTAAGCCCATGTTTCAGAGACGTCATAAAACCCTGCCTTCAAAGGGGTGCAGTGTGCTTCATAAATGATTATGTCAGGACGCCGAGGCAGCTGTGGTTGGAGAGCTCGCTGCCTCGGAAGTTAGTCCATTCCACGTCAGGACCTCAAATGAAATCCCCGTGGAACTCTCAGTGACCCTGGAACTGTGTCAACAAGATCATATGTTTCTTACTTTATTGGGTTGTCAGAAAAGTCATGACGTATTTTTTCCATGCTTTTCATTGCAAAAATGCGTCATGACTTTTCCGACAACCCAATATTTGATACCAAAAAATTAGATCCTATTTCAGGCCAAACAGACTCAATTCTTTCAACCATCCCTCCCATTTCATTGTTTCTAAACTTTCACTTTCTTGGTTTTCCTTTGAGCCATCCATTTCACTCTGTCAATGTCTTTATTCAAATACAGTCACCAGCATTTAAGATAATTCCCCAAGCAAGACCCAAACAGCATAGACCCCTAGTGTGGATTCTCAAATCTCTTAATGTAGCTTGAGAGTGTGGCATTTGTAGTAACTATGTCACATGCAAGATGGAAAGCAGCTAATACTCCTCTAAGTTTCTATTGATCTTTAATTGAACTACTGCCAAACCCTGCCACTCTACCCCATTCTTCTGCTTTGGGACCCAAATGCTAAACTCCACGTTTATTAGTATAACTTCATATTGTGAGATTGGTCTCTTAGTCCAGCCTCTGTGTGTGTGTGTGTGTGTGTGTGTGTGTGTGTGTGTGTGTGTGTGCGTGTGCATGCAGGTGTGTGTTTATGTCCTGACATGTCATTTCACCTTTGACCGTCCCTCTCAGGATCATATCGTCCTTTAGCCTTACTTTGTAGCAGAACATATGCTGTTCTATAAAATAGTCCTCCTGTGGCCTTTACAGGTCAGACCACCCTGCTTACGGGGAGAAAGGGAGACTCCAATAGGTTATATCACCTGACCCAAGGTCATGCTGCTGGTAGTCACATGGAGTTCACCCCTCTGCATGTTCTCTCCATGTAGCCGTGCTCCTCAGAGGACAGACATGGCTCCTTCTCAGAGGACAGACACGTTTCTCCTCCCCGCCTCCAGTGCCTATTGGGTTCCAGCGTGTCACAGCTACTCAATACATGTTCGATTAACGGACGAGGAGCATGTGTCTCCTGTCTTCACCTGAGTCCTCATTGAAAGCCTTGACCAAGTTTGCTGTCATCTCGCCGTTTCTCCATCTGATCCGCTGAGACACCAGCAGCGATTTTGCCCGATGTCTTGCTAAAATCGATATATGCTCTGCCATGTCTTCTTGGTCTATCAGTCTAGAAATTTTATGAGAAAACAGATGAGTCTAAGTTAACAATAATTTGTTTTCTACGAACTTGTGCTCGTCAGTTGCGCACAGACCATCTATTTAATTGTGTTTACAAGATTTTTTATTAGAAATTGAAGCCAAGCTCACCTCTTCACAGTTTCTAAGGATCCAGCTTCCTGCCCCACCATTTTCAAAGACATGTGCCTGTCTGTGTGTCTCTGGTCCGCTGGCACATCTCCCATCCCCCTCGGCTTTCAAAAGTCTCTGGTACACATTTCTTTGGTCACATCTGCAAATGATTTCTGTACCCTGAAAACAATTAGTCTCATCCTGGTTTATAAAACACGTTTCTATACACTCTTATCTATGTGTTCTCGTGAGCACCCATCCTTTCTTTGCGTGTTTGTTCTCCTTTCAAACGAAAGCCCGTGTCTCTGAAAGGGCCCTCGGCCTTTAAGACATTCCCCACCTCTGTGTGAAGGGGCTGACCCCCGCTCACCACAGAACGGTGTTCGGTGGAAAAAACCCTCAGTACTAGTTTCATGACACCCCAGGTATGTCCACTTACCTTAGTAGGCTTTATTATTGACTCAAAATGTCTTCAAAGCTATTTTAACTTCGCTTAACTTTAATTTTTAAAAATATCTTATAGGAAGATTTTAACTTCGCTTAACTTTAATTTTTAAAAATATCTTATAGGAAGAGGGAGTAAGGGGTCACAACCACAAAAGAATGGGAAAACTAAGTAATCAAACCAAAATAAGGGATTTCTCTCTATCAAAATGGGTAATCCCTGGCCTCTCCTTCTACCTCCCTCTCTTCGTGTGTGTCTGTCTGTCTGTCTCTCTCTGTGTGTGTGTGTGTGTGTGTGTGTGTGTGTGTGTGATAACGAGGTAATCTACTCCAACAAGTCAAGAGGGATGAGTGATCATTAGATACACTTGACTGGTGACTGTGAGTGTTAATCCTCATAATATCATTGTCACTAAGTCTTTAGTTTAAACAGCCACTGACACCCCACTCTGCTTGGTTTTTTTAAGATGCCCATGTTTGAGTCATTCATATTCATCATGGAGTTTCCTTCTTATTGAACTGACTTACCCCGAGGAGTGACGGTGCTCTACAGTTATGTTTTGCAGAGCTCCAAATACATTCTGAAAGCTGTTTTTTAAACAGCGAATTCAACTTATTCCTCCAAAGCACATAACAATTTTTCAGTAATAAATATGGTGAATCTAAACTTTGTGGTATCCATGTACATTTGAGTAGAAGAGGTGGCTGGCTATATGCTTGCTCCTATAAACGAACTATGTATTGATCTACCTTACCAGAAAGAGATCAATAAATCTAGTCAAACAGTATAGCACCTAAGTGTTAACCTGTAATTCAACTCAACTGGGCAAACAGAAGGGCGTTCTAAGACAGCAGCCACATGCGTTTACCTTGTGGTACCCACTGATTGTATGCGGGGTGGGAGGATGTGTTTTTGAAAGCTCTGGGGAGAAATGCAGACACCTTTTCACAGATATGTTCATTTCTTTTTTACAAGATGCTGATAAATAGCATGTTTCTCTCGGCCAGTGAAGATGGTCTTAAAGTGAGTGACCATCGTCTTGGTCATGTAGCCATGGCTGTGACAGATACATTTATGTCTGGGTTATCATGATAATGTCTCTGTTGAGTCAAGAGTCACTGAGTCCATGCGCTTCTAATAAAGGATGGAGAAAAGTGAGCTGTGAGGAAGATGGAAGGGCGGAGGGATGGACCTTGATTGACAGAGCTGAGTTACAGTAACTATTGGGCTATCGGGAAAGTTGTGACGCATTTTTGCATTGAAAAACATAGAAAAATAATGTCATGACTTTCCTGACGACCCAAAAGATGACAGAGAGCTAGCACTAGGCAGCCATGTTGTTTCAATAGGTTTAACACCTGGTTGTTAAAGAGTAAATTGATTGTTTTAAGGCAGCAGCGTTATTGAGTTTCCTCAGTGTCTGGGTTCTTAGTAGAGATTAGACATTACTATGGATTTGCAGCCCCAACTCTGGGAACCTTCAGGCAATTAAGAGACAGCAGCAGCCAACTGTATACACACAAAGGAAACTGGATGTGTCCCCAGTTGCATCCGGAAGCTCCTTTGCCCGCCTCTCTGCCTTGTGCTGACAGCACTTTCCCTTTCATTTGCAGCTTCTGCAGCAGGCCACCTCCTCCAGCAACCTGGGTGCATTCAGTGGCATTCAGCAAATGGCTGGTAAGTCATGGACCCTGCCTTTCCTCATGACCGGCTGTTGTCTGAATTTGGGGCTGGCGGGTGGGGAGGCGGGGGTCAGAGGGCAAAGAAAAGCAGCAGGGGGAAATAAGAACAAAGCAATTACCAGTCCTACTCACTTTAGCATCCCTGCTGGAAAGTCGCTCTCCTACCTCTGGTATTTCCAACAGTGATAACATGAGGGGGCTGAGAATCCCTGCATAGCATACTTTTTTTTTTTCCACTTAAAAAAAAATGGGATTGGGTACTGGGGAATTTCCAACAAGATTCCTATATCCAGGGCAGCCAACATGATTAATATCCCTCTAAAATTTTAATAATAGGCAGTCAATAAAAATGTCCTGACCTCCATAATGAAAGCCAAGATTGCAGGCCTATCTTTGATACAGTTTCCAGTCCCTTGATAACCACAGACAATTAACAGGGTGCCTTTTTTACTTTGGTGCCCCAGTTGACAGAATTGGGCATCGGACGCATTGGACGCATTTGTGTGGAAGTGTAATCTTTGTTCTTCAGAAAATCAAAGTGTGGCTGGACTTGAAAGCCAGCTCGTGAAGGGTTTCTTTTTCTAATGAGCTGTGTCAGTAGTAACTGAGGTGCAGTGATTAGTGAAAGGTCACTCCTACTGTGTCACCTTCCAGGCTGATATCCTAATGTACCACGGGGCCAGGGAAGGCAGCCCGTGCAATAAATCAGAGCACAGGTGCCATTAACCTGCCGAGAGGAACAGTGAGGAAGCTCTTTCCTTATATGATTCCAAAAAGGTGGGGAAAGAGGGCAAAAAGAACAGGTTTTTGGCACATGGAAATCAGGCAGTTTGTTTTAATCAAGGGCACCCTGAGTCAGTGAAATGAAACCTGAGTGTGCAGAATAAAAACCAGGTTTCTTTATCTGTCACTATGAAAACTCCTTTTTACCCTCTGGGTCTCCCTTCACCCCCAAAATACATATGCTTGGTTTTGTTTTACTTTTTTGGTTTTTGTCTTGTTTCACTTTTAATGCGTCTGGAAAGACTTTTGATGAGCATACACAGGTTTCCCCTGATATGTGTTCTGTGACCGTCAGCCCAGTTCTGGGGCCTCATAGGCTAATGCTGATTTGTTGTCTGATGGGACATACTGGCCTACGGTAGAAATACTGCAGAATTATTCATTGGGCTTTAAATCTCCTGGCACCACCTGCTTGTTCTGTTGTAATTATAGCTTTTGGGTTATTAGAGGAAAAAAATATATATATATATATATATATATATATATATATATATATATATATATATATATATATATATATATAGAAGTTAAATCATTCATTCAGTATCTTTATGAATACAGTTTGGGAAGCTGGCCTTGGAGCTAAGAATCACACTGAATAGTTAATTTATGTTTAATTCTCTGCAGTGACATAAGTAAAATATTCAGGAACTTTTCTATCTTTTAAAAAGAGAAAACCTCCAGATTGCAAGCTCAAAAATAAATGCTAAGACTTGTCACATTTTCAGCCAATGCAGGATTTGTTTTTCTTCTGAGTATGGGCCCACCCTGATCCAAAATTAGGGTCTTTGCTTCAAGGAAGCCTCAGGCTCCCCCACTCCCACAGTGGAATTATGCAGAGAAGGTCACTGGGTCCTCAGGCTACTGCCAAGCGCATCTTCCTGGGTGGACAGAGTGCCCTGTCGTTTTTCATTAGGCCGTGTGCGCCTCTGCCTCACTAGCCACAGGTCAGGATGCTAGTATTCACATGCTGTGTGTGCTCATTTAAAATTGGAGGCTATGTGGGAATCACCTTAAAAGGTGCATGGAGCAGATGGCTGATTTAAAGTCATTCTATAAATGCGCTGGGCTTTCCAAATTACCCCTTCCTTGAATCTTCAGCACCTCGAGTCTGCACAAGCTGTGAAATCGAATGCTGAATGACCCTATCTATGTCTACCGTCACCTTGAACGTGGAGAGTGTTAAGGAATCAATGTCAAGGCTTTGTCAGCTGGGAGAAGAGTGCCCTTCATTCATACGCACCATCAAGCCTCCTCTCCCTCAGTGCTTGAAACATCATAGTGTGGGGTGTATTTTTTTTTCAGTGATGCCATTAAATGGCCTTCTGCACTTTCATCTTCTCCCAAAAGTAGGGTTTCACTTTTATCTTTGCCAGGCATCTCCCTGAGTGTTCTAAAGTGAACTGGTAAAGAGGCCACTTTCTAGAGGAAGGTTTCCCAACTTCGCAGATGTGGGAGGCCCCCCCATCCCGCCCTGCCCCCCTAAGCCCCTTACTGCCTAACCTTCCTCCCTCACCTCTCCGATACCCCTGAGTCTCAGTGCTCCGAGGCCATGGTCCAGGCCGATGAACCCAGCCCTCACTCCTCTCAGAGGTGCTCATGACTATGTTTGAGTGGACGAGTGAATAAACTTATAAGCCAGCAAACTCAAATTTATGTCTTGGATACGTTCCCAATGGCGCTTAAGTTAAATGCCTGCTTTTTGTTTGTTTGTTTGTTTTTTGTTTTTTAATTAAGAAATGTGGCATTCGCCTCCTATTTAAGCCAAAAAGAAACATTATGTAAACTAAGGACAAGTATGCTCGCGGATGAGCTGTCGAGGATTTCACAGCATTACACGTTATAGATCGAAGGGTGCATGACACACACAGTAGGAGGGGTTGGAGGAGCCCAGGGCTCACTGATCCCGAACTCCACTGGAGGTTAAAACGCCTTCAGGTGATTGAGATCGTGGCACAGCACGAGGGGACCCCCACACAATTCAAATGCGGTTTTGTGCCTGCAGTACCGTATAATAAACACCGCATATGAAATCCAAGGACTCTGGCGTGGAATGCCATCACCAAAGAGAGTGAAATATCATTTCATAAACCAATCATGTTTGGCTGTGAACCACTCTCAGAACATAATGGCCTGTCCTTCAGGAGATTGAGGCTTATCCGCAGTCTAAAACATCTCATTTGAATGAGTAAAAGCCTTGCTGTTTGAGGAGAAAATAAAATAAATCCCATCCCCTACCCCCCCCAAAAAAAGAGAAATTTTAGATGATAAGCTACTAAGTAGTTGCAGCAATAAAATTGAATGAGACATCACTGCACTTTGTTTTGAAAAAAACTTACCATGTCCTTTCAAACTAAAAGTAATTTTAAATGTGTTCCATGATTTTATGAAAGGGATGGAATTTAAAAGCAGAAAATAGATGGGGATCAAATCTTTATAAGCTGAATGCTTTTATGTATGCATTCTGTGCATCTTTGAAGTTGATTGATTTTCCCTCTTAAAGCTTCTAATAAAAACTTGTCCATTTTTCACTCAACTGTGGTATTTGTTACACAAGTTTCTGAAATCTCAGAAACTTGGATCTGAGTTTAGGCTCAGAATCTGGATTTTTCCCGAAGAGGAAGGAATAAGCAAAAATTTCTTTGTGGCAACTATCATCCTAAAAGAGCATCAAGTTAGAAAAATGACGGCATTATTTTACAATTTTGACAGAGCTTGAAATAAGCATGCCTTTTATCCTCACAGTATGCCAAGGACAAAGCCACCACTTTGTTACTGCACCACAATTGGAAAAAAAAAAAGCAAGTATAAAAAGGTTAAATAAGTTATGTGAGATCACAGCACCAGTGAGGGGCAATATCACGTCCCCACGTGACAAGGGCTGGGGTTTCGAGGAGGGGCGGAGACGGGTTAAGAAATCACAAGAGTCAAAAATAGTTCACAAGAGTCAAAAATCGTTTCTGCAGGCCAGGGGTCTCCTCTCTGCAGACGGAGAGAGCAAGCCCTGATCCTGGCGGGCCAATAACTTTTATTTACAACTGTCACAAAGAAGTTAATTTGAATATCTATACGCAGTTAATCGATTCGATTAGACTGGCAGCTGCTTCACCGAAACTCATTGTGATCAACCATGAGTTGTGCTTTCACACATACGTATGATCCCCGGGAAGGCCTCAGCATTCCAAGACACTTCCTTATGTCTCCAAAGGATCAGTGCTCAGGAGCATTCGAGTCAGCAGCTGCAAGGCGACAGGGCAACATACAGTCTAGGACACGGAATACCCAAATATCATGACTTTATGATATTTTTCAGGTTGGAGCAACTGAGGCTTAGAGAGAGAGGTTAATTAATAAACTTGCCCAAAGTCGCTAAGCTAGTAAGTGGCTGATTCAAATTTCACATCTACTTCAACCTGATCCAAAACCTGAGCTCTCTGTTGCCCCCCAGCTTATAAAGCAGCCCTCAGTGTCTCAGCAAATTCAGGTATTTTTGCATATGTCCAGGCTGTGGTGACTGGCCACAGTTTAGCTGGCCATAACCAGCAAGGCTGAGCTGTAGAGAGAAATAATGCAGAGAGCCCCAAAACTTCTCAAAAAGAAGCAATTCCTAGACAGTATCAGGAAAACTGCCTCCCTTTCGTGCTGGACAACATTTCAAATGCATTAAGAGTGGGTTGTTTTTCCCTAGGGTGAGAGATGATTATTAGGAAATTATAGAGATTATGAAGCAGTGGCCCAAACAGAGGAGAATTTCACTTTGCTTCTGCTATTCAGTAAAGTTGGTAGTAAGTCCCTTTCAGACTGTCTGGTCTGTGTTTTAAAAGCAACAGAAAATTTGTAGAGTGCAAATATTTGCTTCAAACCACAACAGGGCGAGGCTTTCATCAATTTGCGTTCCGTTCCCAGAGAAAACGTATCTTAGGATGTGTGTGATGAGTGGAGAAGAGGGCAGATGCTTACAAAGACGGCATTGGAGGGCTGAGAGCCTTGCTTTGGAGCCTCTTCCTGGGTGTGAGGTGTGCATCCTGGACCCACAGGATTTCCGTGCTTCCCAAGGCCCGTCTCCCACCCTTGCACCACACACGCTTCCTGCGAATGTGCTAATGGGCCTTCTGAGAGCTCCATAACCACCCATCTGTCACTTTCTAACAGACCTGATTGGCAAGCACTTGGAACAACTGACATCTGTTCTCGCTTATTGATATGCAGATTTATGGTAATTGCTAGGAACAATAAGACACAAAATTACCTAAGGTGAACATTAAATTAAATTTTCATGCCCTTCTCCTTATAAATAATTTTTTTTTAATCTTAAGTTTCAAGTAGGCATACAGCACATCTGTTTTCTACATCATTTCTTCATTTTGAGAAGGACCGTCTTTCCCCAAGTAATGAATGAAACGTTGAATCCCTGTATTCTCAACTTTTTCTTCTTCTTTATTTTTATGTTTATTATTTTTTTTATTTGCCATCTTGATCTTGGCACACTGTTAAGTTTCATAAAACTTATTTAAATGCTTTGCCCTCCTAGTCACCCAGATTTTTGCCCCTCGTTTGAGGAGTCCCCATTCGAGCAGAGTGCTTCCTGAGGTTCAAAGTGGTGGTTTTTCTTCTCAGAAAAGAGTGTTTGCCAAACCAGAAGCAGCTTTCCCGTTGACGCTGCCCGCCCTCCGTCTGGTGCCCTTTCTGAATTGTGGGAGCCGCCGAGAAGGAGATAGTGGGCCTGGGCGGGCGGAGAACCCACTGGGACAGGAAAGGACAGGGTGCGCTCACACACCCACAAAGGAAAAAGGAAAACGGAAAAGAACCAGAAATGTGAATTCGAAGTGAGCAGAAGCATAAGCCCCCAGAGGGGCCAGCCTCCGGGGCCCCAGTGCTGGCCCAGCGCGGAGTTACAGCAAGGAGAGGCCGCCTTCAGGCCGGAAGCAGGCTGTCTGAGCAGCCTGAGTCTGAGGAGGGGGTCTGAAGAGAAGCAGTCGGTGTGCCAGCAGAGCCTGGGGCAGTTAGGAGGTTGAGAAGGCAGCTGTGAGCAAGTCCACACAGAGCTTTCCCAGCTGCTCCCTGATGTGGGGCAAACACGTTTTCTGGAGACAGCATGGCCCCTAAATAGGAGGGGACGGTGCTTGGAATGTCCACACCAGGGATGAGGGCTCCCTGACGCGAGAGACAGGAGGAGCCAAGCTTCAGGCCCCATGGACGCTGCTATGGGCAGGGTGGCTTGTGTGCCAGCCCCACCTCACAGCTGAGAACCCCAGGCTGACAGGGGAGCACATTTGCTCTGGGTGAGGTAGGTGGGTGGGAATGAGGCAGAACCTGGATTGGAGCCCAGGGGTCTGAGAAAACAGGGTCTGCACTCCTGTTGACCAGCCATGCTGCGTCCAGTAAATGGCACTCGTCACAGTGTCACCAGCATTCCAGACCTAGGAACACAGGACCGGGTGAAGAGGAGAAGTGGGAACAGGGCCCCCAGCCCGGAATAGTCGGCAGGGAGGCTGTGCCGTCCACCTCTGGTGTACTGAGCACTCCTGTTTGGGAATGCGAGGGGAAGGGCAGCACCGGGAGAGCCTGCCAGGATCCCCCTCCAGGACCGTGGAAGAACCAGGATGGGGCGGGCGTAATCTCCGCTCGGAGGCCTCCGCCTGCATCGGCTCTTCAGCTGACCAGTGCTTGCCTGTGCTTCCGCCTCATCCCTGTCAAACCAGAGACCACTGAAAAGGAGTTTCTGAGTCTGGGCCTGTTTCCAGAAACTGATGAAGTAGGATTACCGCCTCCCCTGTCCACCCCCCAGCACCAAGCCTCCTCGGGGACAGGTGCTGTCTCGTTTTCCTCTTAATCCTCAGTGCATCAGTGCTTGCAGAAGGCTGGCCCCATCATGGCCACTCAGGAACTGCTGGCCGGATGGCGGCCTGACTGTGGGTGGGTGGATAGGCAGGCACATGCTGTGCTGGTTTCTCCGTCTAACCCTCCCTGTCTTCCTTTTCCCCCAAATCCCTCAAGTGCTGGGGCTCGTGATGGCCTCTCCTTGCCACCCATCATCTCTGCTTCCTTTGGCCCATGTTTTTTCTTTCCTTGCAGGGTGATTGTTGAACAGAACGTCCCCTCCCCCAGTGTGGAGCCCCAGAGCCGAAATCCCTCTGCCTGGGCTTTCTAGGTGGAGGCAGGAAAAGGCTGAACAGGCTGGCACTCTCGGGTGGTGAGGTGTGAGAAGGGGAAATGCAGCGGGGGGCCTGAGAGGGGCCCACCGGGTCTTAGCCCAGGGTTTTCGAGCAGAGTGGGCAGTGGGCTGGAGAACCTGAGTGGTGTTGGCTGGGCTCCAGGATGTGCAATGAGTGTCAGTGGGCAAGAGGAGGAAAAGACATGGTTCTAATAAATGTTTGTAGGGTAGATTAATTAATGAATGCAGAAACAGTGTTTGATATCTACTAAAGAGCTGACAGAAAATCGAGAAAACTAAAAACTTGGTTGGGTCTACTGTCAGTACTCTTTATAGCAATGTATGCAAATCTCATATACGGCTTGTTACCCTGGTCATTCATCCTACAGTGGTTCATCCATTCCGTCACCTACTGTGTAGACAGCAGTGTGTGTGTGTGTGTGTGTGTGTGTGTGTGTGTGTGTGTGTGTGTGTGTTAGGTGGACTTGATAATGAACAAGATAAGGAACTTAGTATGGAGTTCTGAAGGTAAGAAAGACACACAGATGGTGTCTAAGTGGGATATAATGCACGAATGCCCCCAGAGCTACAAACAGGCAGAGGAGGGAGGTTGCAGACCCCGAGCCGAGTGCGAGCGTTACTGCACACCATCAACCTTCCTCGGATGCCTGGGGGAGGTGTGGCTGACAGCCCCCAGCCATGGGCCAGACCTGAGCCCTGACCCACATGAGGGGGCCAAGCTCCTTCCAGCTCTGGAATTCCGCCGTGCAGGCGCTGTGACTCCTGCCTGGGACGGGTCTGAGGAGCTGTCCTGGACGAGGACCCTGGGCCCAGTCGGTGGCTCTGGGTGTCATTAATCAGCACCAGATGTGCATTGTGGGTTTTCCTTTGAGCGCGAAACCCTCCTCTCGTCTGCGCAGCCAGCTGTTGGTGATGAGGTCTGGTCATATGGTTTACATCATTAAAACACTAGAGGGAACGTTAGTCACTACAGGGCACAGAGGGGACAGCACACATTCCCACTCCTAGCAGCATAACTCAGAGCCCGCCCTGGTCACACTCCAGTGCAAAGCGCGCCCGGGACTGTGCCCCTCCTGGGTGCAAATGGGTCTGCACTGAAGTCAGGCGGCTCCTGTTATTCACACACACGCCCCGCTTTGTGGGCTCAGGGAAACCTGAGAAGGGAGGTCAGTGCTCTCCCAGCTCCCACACTCTCACATACGACCCTGTGTGCTGCAGAAAGCAGGGTCAGAGCCACAGGATGCCACCAGTGCTTGTGTCCTGCTTCTGAGAGTTCCCAGGAGCGGAGGGGGCTTTGCAAAGCAGGTGTTTGGCTTCCACCCGAAGCCAGCAGGCCTGGACGTCTCCTGGAAGCAGACAGAGTCGTTGGGCAGCAAAGACTTCTGGAACTCTTTTCTGAGCAGACATAAGTCCTGATTGAGGGGGTCAGGGTGCAGGAGTGGGGTACGTGAGCCACCCTCTGGCTGAGGGCACCACAACTGTGGCTTGGGGCTTTCACAGGTATATTAGAACACTCTCTCACCGCCCCTCCCCCAAGAACACATAGGGAAGCTGTCATCAGATCACTCTCTTCAAAGCAGATTAAATTTGCTAAATAACATTTATTAAGTTCCTGGATTGGAAATGTGAGAACAAGGTAAAATTAAGCTGATTATTTAACTCCAATATCTTTCTATATAAAATTCCTCTGTATAAGGAGAGAACCATTGTTTTCCTGCCCCTCAAATATACATTAGTGTGAAATGAATCATGGAGACGGAGGCACATCCTCATGTTCTTGCAGTTTCATTTCTCTCTGCTATTTTTTCTCAATTTTCACTAGCCAGAGATTCACTCTACTTAAAAGTAATTCCCTCCTTAAAATAAATACCTTTAAAATGTATATATGAGGGCCGGCCGAGTGGCGCGATGGTTAAGAACTCGCTTGGGACGCCAGAGGGCCCCGGTTCGGATCCCACATATGAGGGCCAGTGACACTGCCCTCCACAGCTAAGATGCTGAACGACAGCTCAACCTGGAGCTGGGCTGCCATGAGTCGCCGGCGACGGCGTGGGCTGCAGTCCCTGTGGCGGTGGGTTGCCATGGGCTACCGTGTTAAGCCGGCAGCCAGCGTGAGCGGCCAGCAGCCGCAGTGAGCAGCCGTCCAGAAGCCGGCGACTGATCTGCCTCGCCAGAGAGGAGCGCAATGATGGTGCCAACTTGGGCCAGTGAAGCAACGTCCTCCACAACTAGATTGAAGAACAAAACGACAGCAACTTGTCTGTTCCCCTTCCCCCAATTCCCCAGCACTGTTCCCATCCCCCCAATTCCCCAATAAAAATCTTTAAAAAAAAAATGTATATATGAATATTTTACAAGTAAAAGTATACGCTACTGCCATTGTTATGTATTCATTCTTTGAGTCCTCAAATATGACTGGGTACATTTTAGAGCTCACGTTGAGATGAGTCTGGAGGGAGGACTTCCGTGACAGTCATAACAGCAATGGCCGTAACGTTTGTTGGGCGCTTAGGTTGTACCAGTCACTGTACTAAGTAATTTGCTTCATCATCTTATTTAATCTACAGAACAACGCTTCAAGGTAAGATGCAGTTAATGTTACCACTCACTAAAGAAGAAGTGGAGAGGTCAACTCATTTGCGCAGAGTCACACGGCTTGGTCAAGTGGCAGAGCCAGGAAGTCCTATCAGTTCAGCCTCAGAGCAAGAAACTGTCATTCCCAGCAAACTATCATTTTTCACCAGTAAACTGTGATTTCCTCTCTAGTGCCTTCTCTATTTTGGGAGACTGAGAGTTTGCCCTGAAGCCCTTCCTCCCTCTGCCCAAGCCCTGAGCTCACCGTTTCAGGACTGCTCCATGGCCAAGGCCCTGCCAGAGCCGGTCCACACAGAGCAGTCTCCACCTAGCTTTTCTGGGGGTGTCTGCCCCCCATGTGCAGGCAGCTGGGAAGAGTGCCCTGTGTTAGCACAGGCAGCCCCACAGTGAGGCGATTCTGCTGAGGTGACACACGAGTCACCAAGACAGCCAGGCAGAGTGTGCCATCGTAGGACTTACAGCCCTTGTCATCTGTCCTGTCGGGAAACGGGTCAAGAGGCCGGTTGCTCAAGGTACCTTCCTGTTCCCTCCACAGGCATGAATGCTTTACAGCTACAGAATCTGGCCACACTGGCAGCCGCTGCAGCCGCGGCCCAGACCTCAGCCACCACCACCAATGCAAACCCTCTCTCCACCACGAGCAGCGCCCTGGGAGCCCTCACAAGCCCCGGTAAGAGGCGTGGGAAGAGGGGCGCACAGGTCGACACGCACGGGGGCCAGGCCATGGAGCCCGGGAGCTTAACTGGGCATGGGAATAATTTATTTCTTCAGTGGTTTTTAAAGAACCAAAGTTTGAGTGTGCATGCATTTTATTTTCCAAGGATAAAATGAAAAAAAAAAAGTTTCTATGAGAGAATCCACCATGCTGGTGACTCTCACACATTCATTTAGTTTCAAAACTGTGTTGTCCATTTAGTCCTCGTTACACCTTCACCTTTGTGAAGATCCTCAATCTCTTAGTCATGCATTTTTCTCCTTTTTTTTTTAGCAGTTTAAGAATTCTCTGTTAAATCTCAAAATCTCTGATCATTCCAGTATTATATTTCACACCAGCTCCATCCTTTGATTTTAAAATCCAACGTCTAGAGGGACCATCTTTGTTGTTTGTTTCTGGTCATGTTCTGGGCTATGTCATTTAAAATCTTTTTTCCTCAGAAATGTTGGCGCCTTATTCAAAAGCAGATGCCATTTTTCTTTCATACAAGCCAGACATAATGTGGTCGCTTGGATACCATGATTTGTTTGTTAAGAAATGTTTCTCTGGCTTCTCTTCCTCTCTGAATTTTCAAGACCTTGATGAATGATCTCACTTCGTCCCCTGGTGCGTGGAGGGGTTGGCCTGGACAATCTCCAAACTCTCTCTAACTATGAAAACCCCCGTGACTCTCGATCGGCTATGCCCCAAAGATTGGCCAAGTGTTGAAAAAACTTATGTAATAGTGTGGGGTTTTCTTTCAGAAAAATAGAAAATGAAAACTACAGCACTCGGCAGACCAGCTGTTTTTAAGGCTTTTGACATCGGGGAGCAGTGAGGCCTGCTGGCAGGTTCAAAGGCAGTAGCCCTTTGGTTTGCTTATATAACACTGTGTACCTAATACATTTCCCTCTGAGCACAGTTTGGAGGGAGAAATCTAGGAGATATGTAGGAGAAGCTGGGGGATTTATCCTTAACGTGCTGTAATCTCATAGCAACAGCTCATGGATGCATCGACTTCATTCTCTAAAATGCCTTCAAAAACGCACTGTTACGCTATGTGGGCCTGGTCTCCTGCCACAAACAGTATTCCTGAAATAGCAACTTGAAGTCATTGTTTTCAACAAATTAAGTGATAGCACTAATGCAGTAATACATTTGCTATTTAAATAAGTCTTTTAGTGACTCTTTTAAATAAATAAACATTTTGACATGATAACTTCCCCCTTATATGAAACTAGTGGTTTTCTTAAAAACAGAGGTAAAAATTGACCTGTCTAATGTATCTGTTTTATAAATGAGATTGAAAAGTATTTTCTCAAATAAGAATTTTTATCTGCCCTGTGAAGACCATGAAATGATTACAGAGTATTATACACACATTTTATTGTCTTTAATCAAAAGCTGGTATTTTTAGCTATGTTTTGCTTGGACAGAAAACACTAAAAGTCACTCAAAATCTGAACACTTTTTATTTGTTTATATAAAAATGAAGGATTGGCTCTTTTTTTAAAAGAGAAAGCAATATTAACTTTATCTTGGCAAAAGTAAACTTTTGTACTTTTTCCAAATGTGGCCTTTATCTTCTCTTTTATTGAAAATAATCAGCAGAAACTGACCAAATCATTGGTAACAAGGGAGGAAAAAGAAGACTCTTTTTCTTGGGAAGACACTCTTCCTTGTATGGCAAGGAGCCATCTAGCCCACAGCCATAAAGAACTTAACTTGGACATCTTCAGTAGTGTAGTTAAAATTATTCTGCTGTTCCAACAGTTGGGTTGAAGGGTATACAGCCTGTTGTTTGCTTGGGAGGCTGCATTTGACTTTACTAAAACGTATTCTTCTGTTGTGTATTTGGGCTGGAATGCCTTGGTTCTGGTAAATCAGATTTGATATCCAAACATTTCATTCTTCTTTCAAAGAAGACTTGTCTGTTTAAGAACCCAATGTAAAAGCAGACGTGAGCTGATCAGTGTGACAGAGTGATTGACAGGTGATGCTTCTTAAGTGTTGGGATCGTGTTAGGTGCTGCCTGAGGAGCTGCAGACCCTGTGAGCAGAAGAGATGTGCTCCCTGCTCTCGGGAGTGGCCCGGCCTGTGTAGGGGTGGACAAGCCTGTGCCTTGTAGGTGATGGACCAGAGCTGTGAAGAGAGACCAGGCCAATAGGTGGAGAGAGTGTAGGGGTTGAATTAAATCTGAAAAGGTTGACACCTGAGCAGGAACCTGAATAAAAGGAAGGAAGCCATATAGATATGAAGGGCAGAGGATGAGCAAGTGTAAAGGCTGCGACGCGGTGGCAGCTTGGCAGATTGCAAACTAGCAAGGAAGCCATTCTGCTGAGCATAGGGTGGGATGAGAGGTGAGGAGTGAGAGGTGAAGTCCGAGTCCATGGACCCACATCCATTCCCTCCAGTGTGGTCAGGAACACAAATATGTCACAAGCTTCTTAAAATGCAAGGTACTCAAGACAGCCTAGGAAGATGGCTGAAGCAGTCGATGAACTTTAACCATATTTTCAGTTGTTTCCTGAGACCTTAATGAAAGGGACATGTATCCTGAGATGAATTTCCTTCCTTTCTGCTCTTGTTAGAACCCACCACTGGCAAGGTGTCCTTCCCTTTGCTCTTACGGCGCGCGGTCTGCCCCTCCGTAAATTCTGCTAACTGAGGTAGCATTTAATGTGAATTTTCTCCTCTGCTGAGGAATGCTTTGCATAATAGCTGAAAGTATTGCATCAGAATCCTGAAGGGTAGCTGCAAAAAAACGATTTAAATCTACATTTCAATTATTTTTCTTAAGTGTTAACTAAAAAAATCCAGCGTTTAAGTGAAAGTAAATTATTTGTCTAATTTCCATCAGGGACTTTTTCAAAGTCACACAAAACGCGGTTAGTAGAATTCATAACTCTCCACTTTATCAAAGCAATTTCCTATGAAATAAAAAGGGTTGGAAGCAGTTCCCAAGGCCAATGCCATTACTTATTTTTTAAATAACAGAAACGTGGGCTTACTATTGTTCCATTAACAAGTCCAGTCAAACTGAAATGCGTTGCTCCCGCACAGGCCTTGGCTTCACCGTGTCTTTAAAGATGTCTCTTATGCTCCAGACAAATCTATCTAGAAAGGAAAGGGACAAGTCAATCCCCCAAACTATTAATTCTTTTAATAATTGTAAATTTATCATTTCAATTTTGCATACCCAGGAACAGTCTCCCTACAGCATTATTATAAATGATATTAAAACTGTCTATGTTTTAAAACATGAAAGATTAGGCTTTAATTTTTGTTAAAAAAAGAAATCCCCTTAGGCAATAAATAGGTTCCTTTGTCTCATGGCCTTGAAATAAAAATTAAAATGGTCTAAATTGCCCATGGTTAGAATAAGTGTTTCATGCAATTATCAGATGGTAGTGAATAAAATTAGGAATTAAATCATGAAAGAATAAAAGCAGGTAAATGCATATTATCCCTTTTATAACTTTCTGGGTCTTTTGAAGCCCAATTTAATTGTGTTTCTTGTCCTTTATTTCGATATGATAATTTTTCCTTTGTTTACTTCAATCTCCTATTTAGTTAATTAATTCTTGGGTCATTTCTTCTTACCCAATTTTGAACCTGTTTTTGAGGAATGTGTGTCTGTGTTGGTATAAAGAGGCAGATTGTCCCTAAAGTGTGCAGCTAGGTCTTAAAGAAAGATAATAATATTTGTCTTCTACCCAGCTTGTCGATGGGTTGTTTAATTTTGAGGGCTTGAGAGAAAGCATTGTTATTACCACATATGAACATTTCTTTGCATTTTCTGTCTAAAATATAATATTGCATTCATGTATCACATTATTCCACTGACCTTCTTCTATTTCCCTTTAAAAAAAAAAAAAAAGAATGTTTTAAAATTCTCCAAATGCTCCCATAAGTGCACTCAATCTCGTGAATGCTTCTGGATAATAGATAATTTCTTTCGATAGTGTAAGGCATTTTAAAATGCTAAGGAAGCGTTTTTCCATTCCCACCATTGACTTTGCAAATACTTTTCACTTTAAATTCTAGGCAATATTTTTTCCCCATATTCAAGATGTTGCCTGCCTCTTGAAGGCTGTGATAGACTCAACAAAAACCCAAGGAAATGGTGGCTTCCTTGTGGACTCTTTAAGGTTAACAGAGACAGGAGGTGTTTCGTGTGAGTCAGGCTCTTCCTGTACTCACCTAATGACTAAGGAGCAGTCACCTTCAGTGTCACGCACCCATGTCACCAGGGCAGTGGTGCAGAAAAGCAGCCGGCTGAACGGCTGGTTGAGCAAAGGGAAACATGAAATTGTCCCCAAACTTTTCAGTGTTACGAGAGGCTTCCGTCCCCGCCTCCCTTCACTGTGTCTGCATGTGTGTCACTCAGGAGCTCGCGTCATGTGAAGAGATGGGATTCAGGCTGACATCACTCACATTTTCGAGCCTTCTGCTTTGTGCAGGACAAAGACATGAAAATGAGTTGGGCCCCCTCCAAGCCATCACACGCAAAGGACAGTAAAACAGGGTGGCGTCTAATGGGACCAGGAGGGAGGGACAGACAGACAGAACAGGTGCTGGGAGAGGCCACTCCCGGCGGCTACCTCAGTGATACGGCAACCTCAGGAAGTCGAAAAGTACACTTCTCCCACAGACCTGTTCTTGCCCCTGTAAGTGTGTCGTCACCATCACGTCACCTGTCCTCAGCCATGGGAGCCATCTTTACACCCGGCCTCGGGTTCAGTTGCACCTCATCGGTCACCACACCCACTTGGTTCTCTCTCTGAAACATCTCTTTTTCCCGCTCCAGTTCATACTCCCTGGGTGAGGCCCTTTTCCCCTCCCGCTGTACTGTTGGGACAGCCTCCTACTCCACTTCTGCCCTCTGTCCATTTTACACACTGTTGGCAAAACAAAAAGGCTCTGTTCACACACTTTCTGTGTGGGTCACCGCAGTGTAGATGGAGTAAACAAACCCCTGAGCATGGCATTCAGGGCGCTGCCTGCTCTGCCCCCATCCTTTCATGCCAGAGCTGTCACTCCAGCCACATCAGGTCACCCTTCAGCACACCCGCTTCCCAATCCCAATACACTGCCTAGAACTCCTCCCCTTTTTTCTCCTGTGAAAATCTTCTATGTCACAAATTTATTGCTTTGGAAGATTAATGTATAGGTATAAAATTGGGTGGTTCAATGCCCAGTGTAAAAAATAGTTTATACTTCTGTCAGTTAAGCTGTAGTAACAGATGTTTTCAAGTAATTCATGAAACTTGTATGTGGAACGCTAATACTTGTAAGAATCCATGTTAATGCCACCTCCACCATGAAGCCTTCCAGCAAGAATGAATCACTTCCATGATATATTTCTAACAAATACTTAACTCATTCTAAACCTGAGTCCCATGCAGACGCCTGCGTAAGGAGCCATATTGGGAGGTCCCTGAGGGCAGAGCCAAGGGAAGGCTGGCTGACGGGCGGAGCTGGGGAGAGGGGTGCTCTGTAAGTGCCACTGTCTACCCTCTGTTCTCCCGCATTCGTTCTTCATACTTCTACTACAGCACAAACACTTCATATGTTCTCGTTGTGGGACAGTTGAGCACGTGCCTTGCCTGTCACCCTCTAGGTGGTAAGTCCTTTTCAAGTAGGAGCAATTTAGTTACTTGTCATCCCACCTTGCATTTGGATCAATACCTCACACCCAGGTGCTCAAATGTGTTGTTTAATTCAATTGAGAGCAAAGTGACAATGTTCTAAGACATGTTTGAAAGCCATTTATTCAGTCTAGTCCAGTGCATGTCTCAGAGAAGGACCCCGAGTCCGTCATGGTGACATTAGACAGGGTCATCAGGTGGGTATCCTGACGACTCCTGACTTGCTTCTCTCAAGGAATCCAGTAGCCATACCTTACAGGTGAAGATTCGGGTCTGACAGGTTTCTGAAGCAGGATAGATACTAATTTACATTAGAGCTGACTTACAGGGAGGCATTTTTTATCCTAATAATTTTACTACGATTCGCTTTCAAAATGTTCTGGTGTCATGATATGGAAAAAAGAAGAGTCTCATATCAAACAAAGGCATTTTCTTTTCAAAAGAACCATCTGCTCTTGTGTGGGCTTTGGAAAGGCCGTCCTGGAGAAGCTCTCGTCTTCACGCCACCATCCGCAGCTCGTCTACACTGGGGAGGTAAAGCAGCACCCCACTTAACTTGTCAAGGGGCGCCTGTTGCTTGTGCTGTACTTCAGCGTTTTATTAATTCAGGGGCCGTTCTCTTTACCCACCCCACCCCCACTTGTCTCCTTCAGCTCATCTTGTTTCATTGCTTCTTATCAAGGAGAAGAAGTAAATCTCAAAACAGTCAGTTTTCCCCTGCATTAGCTAGTCATCTAAGTGTTTTACTCAGGCAGTCAAGTCAGTTGTTTCAATGAACTATTTATGTGTGAGGTCCAATCAGTCAAACAGCCTGGCAGCCTTACTGTCACGGAAGGACAACTGACATCCCATTCTTTGCTCATTTCCTGCCAGTCTCAACATTTTGTGGGGTTTTTTTCCTAGAAGGTTTCAATGTGTTAACTTGTTCTTCACATTATGGGGCTCACTCGATTTTCCTCAGTGTTATTGGAGGTTGGACATTACGTAAAATGTTCCATAAATAAAATGTCACTATAGTGACTATAATATCCTGATATATTTTTCATTCATTCAACATATTTATTGAGCATCCGCTATGTACTGACCAGGGGCTATTCTAGACATTTGAAGCATATAGTGGACGGAACTGACAAAAATCCCAGCCCTTGTATAGTTTATATTCTAGCATTGGCTTTTTAAAAAGCATTATTGTACTAAATTCCCACTGTAGTAAAATGATTTGGTTAGTTTTAAACCTAAACCATAACTTCAACACCCTTTAAAAAAATCTTTTCATAACCAGCGGTTTTTTTGTTTTGTTTTGTTTTTTAACTGAGCCATCCTGCCCCCTGTTGGCAGCTCAGCGACAGCTCAGCTTGGGCTGAGACTCGAACTGCTGTTGCTCAGAGCTCACACTCTTGAGCGAGCTCTTAACCAACCGAGCCACTCGGCCATCCCCATAACCAGTGTTTTTGTATACCTTATGTTAAAATGTGAATTACACCACAGTGGGGGGCTAGGGGGTGGGGATAGGGAACCTCCTTTCTCTACTTTTTTCCTCTTCTGTAAGCTGCACCATTTTTCTAAACATTTAATAGTAAAGAGCTCAGAATAGTAGTCACCATTAGAGTAGATTTGGTGACAAAACCAGGAACAAGAGAAAAGTGTACTTGGCACTCTGCTCTGTGGCTTCTCAACAGAAGCATTTCATGAAAAACAAATATCTCAAAAGTTCTTAGGCCTTTAAAACATTTTTGAAAAAAATAATAGTTGGCAGTGATTTGTCTTTCTAGTAAGTGGTTCTTCATTGGTCATTGGTCATCCTGCTTCTAGGGTTTAAAAAAAAAACAAATAGGGCTGGCCGAGTGGCTCAGTTGGTTAAGAGCTCACTCAAGAGTCTGAGCTCTGAGCAACAGCGGTTCGAGTCCAGCCCGAGCTGAGCAGCCGCTGAGCTGCCAACAGGTAGCAGGATGGCTCAGCTAAAAAAATAATAATAAAAAAAAAACAAATACCTCCCAACCCGCAGAGTTTTGATAACCTCTGCATGTGCTGGGCATTTTGATGTGGAATTCCCTTTAAATTTCACTTATCAAGAAAATGAGAAATCTGTTGGCCCAAATGGAGCTACAGATAATTCTGTGGTTCATTCTGGGGTCCTAATCTGCCAGAGGGTCTCTAGCTCCTGCTGTCAGAACAGCTGCATGGTGAGTGGGCAGCCCTGGAGTGAGGAGATGCTCAGAGCTGGAGTCTCTTAATAGTCCTGAACTAATGTAAAGCTCGGTAAGGCCCCCCACTGAGGGAGACAGGCTGAGGGGGACAGATATTTATGGCTTGTGACTTGGCCACAGAGCCCACACTCAGGTTTATGCAAGCCATTTCCACCTGTGCTGAGTGCTGTCCATTGTCACATCCATCCGTGGGTGGGCAGATCCCTGCCATGCCCTCTCAGAGCTGTCATGCACTCAGTGCTTTCTTCTTGTTTTGTTGTGGGTGCGCTTTTCCGTGTTTTTAGTAGAGTCTCCACTGTGCCGATTAAGCAGCTTGTGCTAAATACCGCCCTGCCCAGCCTCCTGCATCGTGCGGGGATCCACACCAGCTGCCGTCACGCCATGCCCATGAGCTCAGAGGTGTCTTCTGTATAACACAACTACCTGGTTTTTTTTTCCCCCACTAAATTATGTTGCTGTCTCATCTAACCATTTATCAGGGCTAGCACAGGTCCAAAGCATGTGTTCATTGCTTAAATGCATTCTAGATGAGAAAAGCAACAAAGCTTTATTCTAGTCACAACTCCCCAAAGATTCATGATCTAAGGTCCATGTTTGAAGACTGGAAAGCAACAAATTAGAAATGGTTCATTGATGTGTGGTTTAATCCTATGAATCAGTATAGACTGGATGTGGTGGCCACATACAAGAAATAAGCAAAATGCACCAACCTGGGTAACTTAGTTGGAGAGTGGAAAGTCAGGTAAGGTACAAGGTACCAGTGACAGGAAAGATCCTGTCTTCAGGAAATGGGGGGAGTTTTTAACAGAAGGGCTGATATGGTGCCCAAATTTTTAAGACGAGGTAGGATTTTGAAAGGGAGAAATGAAAGATACAGCAAATGTGTCAAACATGAGAAACTGCACAAAAAGGATTTAGTTCGCAAACGGAAATTCATCTCATTTTTCACAAGCGTCAGATGTGTGGGAAATAGCACGCACAGAGGACCTGTGCCATGGCCAAGGAGCTGGGCTCTCTCTGCGGGCAGCCGAGAGCCATTTCCGGACTTGGAGCCCAAGAATGGCGGTGATGGGACTTGGGTGCCGAATGGATGTGGGGGAGAATCAGAGGAAGGATTGGAAGAAGACAGGAATGTATGTAGTTTGAGGGATCAGTGGCGGTGTTTTCATCAGTCGAGAGAGTGGAGTCAGAAGGAAACGTGTGGGCTGGCAGTTGATTTGATTTTGCACGTGTCGAGCTGAAGCGCATGTGAACAGGCCCCTCATTTAAATACATCCAGCAAGCAGTTGGACATCTGACCCTCGAGCTCGTCACAGAGATTGGAGCTAAAATAATGGATTGAGAATGGACTGCACAGGTGAGGCAGCCTGAGTTAGATTTGGGGATGGGTGAGATCGTTAAGCTGGAGTCATCAAAGAGGAGGAGGTTGGGTGTACAGCCTGGCTGGGGCCTGTATTTGTGAGACACACAGGAAGAACCAGGGGTCGGGGGGAGCTGCCCAGGTAGCGCAGCCTCACAGAAACCAAGCAAGATGGCTTCTAGCAGGAGAGTGACGAAGGTGAGGGCAGAGAAGAGGTTCCGTTGTTCTCCCTTATCCACCGTTTTGCTTTCCGCGGTTTCAGTTACCCATGGTCAACCTTGTTCTGAAAATACGAAATGGAAAATTTCCAAACTAAACGATCCATAAATTTAAATTGTGCACCGTTCTGAGTAGCGTGGTGAAATCTTGCGTCATCCCACTCCGTCCTGCCCAAGACATGAACCATCCCTTGGCCCAGCGTCTCCACACTGCAGACACTCCCTGCCTGTTAGTCACTTAGTGGTCGTCTTGGTCATCAGATTGACTGTCCCGGTATTGCAGCGCTTGTGTTCAAGTCACCTTTATTTTACTTAATAATGGCCCCAAAGTGCAAGATAGTGAAGCTGGCAATTCAGATATGCCAAAGAGAAGCTGTGAAGTGCTTCCTTTAAGTGAAAGGTTATATAGGAAAAACACAGTGTACATAAGGTGCCTCCCATTCATAGTTTCGGGCATCTGCGGGGGCCGTGGAATGTGTCCCCTGGACTGCATTTGAATTCAGTACTTAGTCAGTTCACCCTTGAGTGACCAGTTCACTACAATGGTGGAGTAAATACCACGGTTCTGCAGGCAATGAGAGAAAAGGGATGTGAGACTGGAGGCAAGAATTGTATGTTCGTATATGGCATTTCCATGAAATTCAGTGTTTCATGAAAGCGGCAGGGTCATTAGGAGGCGAAATTTCAAGATGAAGAAAACTTACACATATTTTTAAGGTAAAGAGAAGAAGCCAGGACAAAGGAGAAAAGGAAGAGGTCCACGAAATGAAAATAGGTGAACTAAAGTCGGAAGGAGGTTGGAGAGACGGGATGAAACTGCTATGAGCAGGGTCTTCCTTGCAAGGATCCGGCTCATGTCGGCTCCTGCGCTGGGAGGAGGGCTCTGCCCGAGCCGGACCGGCAGCCCCTGGCCTGGCCTTTCCTGCTCTCCCACCATTGTGTCCACATATTAACATATGTGATGGGTCGTGAGCCATGTAAGTGCTGAGCAAATGAAGTTGTGGCCTTAAACGAGGGAACGCCTTGCCTCTGAGGCGGGAGCAGGTCAGGATTGACGAGCATGTTAAGAATTTCAGACAGACAGCTGTTGGCATCACATGCAGGTCAAGAATCTAAATATCCAGAAACAACCAAAAAAAGGTCATTCCTGGGGCAGAGGTTTGAAAAATCTTAACCTAAAGAACACACCAGAGGATTTACAGTTTTCTTTCTTTCTAGAGCAGCGGTTCTCAACCTTCCTAATGCCGCGGCTCCTTAATACAGTTCTTCATGTTGTGGTGACCCCCAACCATAAAATTATTTTCGTTGCTACTCTATAACTGTAATTTTGCTACTGTTATGAATCGTAA
>NW_017731621.1:1358131-1442802 GCF_001890085.2 Hipposideros armiger | reverse complement strand
CAGCTGTCACCACTTAGAGTTTGGTACGATTTCAGGCAGTACCTGGGTTTATGCTCGGAGATCAGCCATTTGCATGCTGACCTAGACCACCTGCAGCTCCCAGCTTTTCAAATCTAGAACTCAGCTGGATGCACTTTTGACCCTGGCCAACCTGGCTGTTGTATTATCAAAGGGAGGTCTGCCTCCTAGAAATGAGTATGTTGTCCATCTGGGCAAACGTCCCCCTTTCTAGGATGCCCTAAGACCAGGATTCGGATGGGTTTTCAGTGGCCGCCCAGCGACGTGCACTTGCTTTCCACAGACTCCATTCCCCTCACTCTCTCCAGATTCCAGAGCCTGGTCAGATCATCAGATTTTACAGTTGTAAGAGATCTTCAGGATAATCTGTCCAGGTGCCCCGTCATGGTCCAGGTGAGGTAGCGAGCAGTTCTACCACACCGTGAAATGCTCAACAGCAGGAACGCCTGGGGAACCGGGATTCTATCTCCGGATTTTTCCACTAATATGTTCTCACCCTCATGAGGAAATCACTAACTTTTCTTCTTTCTTTCAATCTGTGTCTATGACCATCTGTAAAAACAAACATCTGAGCTCAGCTAAGAGAGGTATGTACTTTTATTTTGGTAAATTATAAGCAAAATATCATTGGAAGAGAAAACCGATCTGATTTTCCTTTGCTCCATTCTTGTTAGATCCACATATACTAAATTTATATAAGCTGACTTTTTTCAAACCTGTGGCCCATATTCCATCTTCATTATTTAAATCTCTGCCCTTCCTAGCACTGGGGAGGATACTAAAACTAAAGTAAGGAGGTACCCAGGTTTATTGACAACTAACCAAGTAGACTTCTGTCTTAGAAAACCATCTCGTGAGAGTTCCAACAAGCAAATGGAAATGAAAAGTGAGGGAGACAATGGGACTCCTTCAGACGTTGAGTACGATACTGCCCACATCCATTTCCGCAGCACTTTCTCACCTTCCTAAGTGTTTGTTCTTATAGATTCACTCCTCAAAAGGAATTCAGAGTCCAAACAAGGAAGTTCCTTCATCCAGGGCTGTGGACTCTGAGTTTTCTCCTTCCCCGTCTTTCAGAGAACCAGTGATGGCTTCTCTGCCCAGCGTGGGAGGCCACACTCTTTACCAGTGCATTTGTGAGTCGGAGGTGGTGTGGAGAAAGGACCCAATAACAGAAGTTTCTGGGGTAAAAGACAGTATGCCTATTGCAGATTGTCAGGTAGTGAGATCAGAACCCCTTAAAACCTTTCAACCCCATTTTCTAACCCAGACAGCTTCCTCCTACCCTGACATTCCTCTTCCCACTCCCTCCCCCCCCCCAAAAAAAAAGTCTTGAAGGGAATAAATTCAAATGAGAGGTGTGGTTACTGTGGAATTAGACCCCGTGGGAGAAGAGACACTCTGTGTTGTGTTAATGCTCCCAGGCTGTGATTAGCTAATAATAGAGCCCGTGTCACTGCTTAGTTGTCGCACCTCCTCAGTGTCCCTTGCACTGTCGGACTCCAGCATCCAGGCTCGTTTGAGGCAGAGGAGCAACCGCAGGCACCGGCGAGTGCCCTCAAGTCTGTGTGGTCGAGGCAGACACTTTTCTGTGCTTATGATGGTTTTATTTCCTAAACCACAAAGCCACTAAGCTCCCACCATCTAATTGTTCTGGGGAAAGTGTTTAATGAATGCACCGAAGGCAGATTCTTGCTGTCTCCTGTTAATGTTGTTTCGTTGTAGCTTAAAAAAAAAAAAACAACAATTTCCTGCTGTCCAGAAAAAGTGGGAGGAAGAGTAATATGAGGAAATGAACGCATTTGGTTCCTAGAAAGCACAGTCGTTTCTGGGTTAGACGTAATGTTGGACAGTAAGCCCCGAAGGGCCATTTTTCTGCCCTTCTTGTTGGATCGGAAATCTGTAAAAGGACGGAAGAATAGCCGGAGTCCCCTCAGCCAGCAGTCAGCCTTGCCCCAACGTGGGAGTTGTGTTCATCATCCCCCCTTCTACAGAAAGGGAGAAAGAACCTGGCGTTTACTTGGCGTGTCCCCGATTCCAGGTAAAGTGAAACGGAGGATGAGGGTATCAAAGCTGGTCTTTGCACTCGGCCCTGCGCATGCTCCTGCCTCTTCCTGCATAAGTTACGTCAGAGAAGTGGGGGTGCCTCTGCTCCCGCCCTGGTGACAAGGCAGCAGCTGGCTTCGTCAATTCTATTTTTAAAAATAGCCACACTCTTTCTCTGGCACATTAGCGAACAGGCATGGTTTGATGAGCGTCTTGACTCGGCTGCAGGCTCAGTCGCGTTGTTAGAGCCCCCCCCATGAGGCTACAGCATGAGGGCTCCAGCTCACTCCGCGTGCGGGCTGGCCTGGTCCAAAGAGAAACGCGACATGCAGCCTCAGCGCCTACTACGTGCCAGCCGCTCTAGGGAATAAGGCCGAACTCCTATCTTCAGCAAGCTTGTGTCTGGTGGAGCTTTCTCATATTGAAGACACTTGTCATCACTTACTACCCTTACGCGGTATTTTTTACCCCTGGTTTCCTGCCGCCCAGCATCCATTCCCCTTTCTTACCTCAAACCAAACTTCATTTACCCCTCCAACCTTCCACTTTCTAATGCCACAAATTCAACTTCCTGCCCAGCCCAGGTGGGATTTGATGGCACTGGGCTCAGAACCAGTAGTTCTCAAGCCAGAGTGAGCCACAGACGCACCAAGAGGGCTTGTGAAACGCAGAGTCCTGGGCCCCTCCAGAGATTAGGTTCAGCGGGTCTGAGGTAACCTCCGGGCACATGTGCTGCAGGAGGCCCTCTACTCTGCACGTTTAAAGAGGGACCTTTCTCCGTTAAATGCACGCATGGTTACCATGCCCCCAGTGTGTTCCCTGCCTCTAGCAGACAGAACGATTCTAACCAAATGGCCACAGAGCTTCTCAGCTCCCCTGGGCCATGGTAAGAGGGGTTCACACCACAAAAGTCTGGCCTTTCTCTTGGGGACCATTTTGTCCGTGATTCAGTCACTCAGGGTTTTAGTGGCGTGCACTCAGTGGGGCCACGGCTGTGTGCGTTCCTGGGAAAGGAAGAGGTAGAAGCTACATTATGTCTTGCACTGGATCGGGCTTGTGTCTATGTAGATCCTTTTGGTCTGCGGCCTCTAATCCCACCTGGCATTTTCCCAGGGCTCAGTTACAGGAATGGAACCCTTGCCCGAGTTCTGCCTTGAACCTGTGGGATTCTGCCTCGTTGCTGTCCCTGTTTTACTTGCCAAGAGATGCAGACGGTATGCCTGTGGCACTCCTAACAATAAGAGCCTTGCACACATTGGTCCTTTGAACCTCGGAGGCCAAGCCCAGTGTCAGGGCCTTCAGGACTCCCTGTATGTGACTGTCCCGAGTCCTCCTCTTTCATATTTCCTCACACAGGGAGGACATGCCTTCCAGGCAGCTCGGCTCACCCTGGAAGATTTCTCATCTGTGGGTAATTCTCCTTAGTGCTGAAGCTGCCTCCTTACAGCCATCACCCACTGACTCATTTCGGGCTCTTGAACTACAAAGAATACCTTTCTGATGTCAAGGCCTGAGACTGTCTCTTCCTTCGTCTTCTCCTCTCTGGGCCAGATTGTACCTTTTTATCAACTGTTGCTCTCTCACTCAACTTGACTTCCAGGCCTGGCCACCCTCTTCTGGAGTCCTAAAACTGTACACACAGACTAGGGTCCTGATGACCAGACTAGTGACAAAGGCTGCAAAATTTGTCATCATCCATGCAGTTGCCTTGCTGAGGGGGGCATGTGGAATCTTCAGGTGTTTCAAAATGATGGGAAAGGGATAATTCCTCCTTTTCAGGACAGAATAACCAGATTCTCATCCTTCAGATGTAGATTGAACAAATGTTTATTGCCCATCCACTAGATGTCAGACTCAGCCACCTCATTTGATCACTGATTATCATGTCACTTCTTGGAGGTGAGTCACATCATTACCATTTAGCAGATAAATACTAACCTCCACTAAATTGAACCTGAGGTGTTAAAGATGGAAGGGACAGAGCCAGAAAATTAAGGGTGACTCTGAGTGACTGCAGATTCATCGCTTCTGTAAGTCAGTCTCTACAGGAGACACAAGGGAGGTGCAAGATGCAAAACAGTAATTTAAGTTCATTGTCAGTGTAACGTGAAGTCTCTGGAGCCAGGCAGCTGGGTTAGCTCCTGACTGTGACCTTCCACACATCACCTCATAGGACAACTGTAAATAGTAAAATGAGCTAATACATGTGAAGTCCTTACCACGATGACTGGCGCAGGGTAAGCACCCAAAAAATATAAGCTTGTCATCATTGTTAGCTTTGTTCCTGGCACGACTGAACTGGAGAATATATTAGTTTTCTAGTGCTGCTGTGACAAATTACCACAAACTTAGTGGCTTAAAACAATGCAAATTTATTACCTTACAGTTCTCCAGTCAGAAGCCCATCATACTCACTGGGCTAAAGTCAAGGTGTCAGCAAGGTACATTCCTTCTGGAAGGTCACGGGGAGAATCTGTTTCCTTGCTTTTCCAGCTTCCAGAGACCATTGGCTTTCCCTGACTCCTGGCCCCTTCTTCCAGCATCATAACCAGCAGGTCGAGTGCTTCTCACACTGCCATCTCTCTCGTTCTCTTTTTCCATTCCCTCTTCCACTTTTAAGGACCTTGTGATGACATTGGGTCCACCCAGATAATCCAGGATAAGGGTCCCCATCTCATGGCCCGCCAAACAGCAACCTTGGATTCCTCTTGGTCCTGTGCCCTGGCGTGGTCACAGGTGCCAGGAATTAGGCCATGGGCATGTTTAGGGAGAGGAACCGTCACTCTGCGCCCCGCAGGGAGCACAGCAGTAATTCTTACCTCCCTCTCCAAACATAGCTCTGGGGACCCAAATAAGCTTACTCTACCTTCCCAGGAATGGAGAAGTGAGAGCATAAAAGGAACCGAGGATGAGGGCCTTTATCAAGCCCCCACTGGTGTCTTGTGGGTCCGTCAGTTCAGTGGCCCCTGGCCACTGTGGATGTCCCCTCTCTCCAGAATGGTCACTTAGCCTCCCGCGAGGGAAGTCTCAGCTCGTGTGGGCTGCAAGGGTGGGCGATGCAGTTTGTCCAGAGAGAGGGGCTTTTTCCTGGGACCAGGAGCTGAGGTCCTTTTATCTAGGAAGCTGAGGAAAAGAAGAACCAGGGATCACTGACACAAATAAACTTAGAAAACAAATGAAACTTTTTTTTTTTAATTTAGGTAAGATTAGGCTTGCTTGTTATTTGGGTTGGCTTAAGAAAGTTTTCCAAATCGCCCCTCCCCCACCACCGTTCTGTGCATCCAGGCGGACGCCCTGTGGCCGCCTTGTCACGTGCTGGACCACACAGCTCCATGCTGCGCCCGCTCCCCAGGTGCCCCTGCGAGGGCCGCCTCCAGCCTCCATATTGGGTGCACGGTTGCCTGGGAGAATCCAACCAGAAATGGAAGATGTGTGAGAGACTTAGTGTTATTTGTTATTGTTGATGAGGATTGAGGAAGAGAAACAAATCCTTGGGCTGGTGGGCAAGGCCAACTCTCAGCTCTGTCTCATCAGACAGGTTATTCCAGGGGCTCCTGTAGCACCGTTGGCTTTCTTTCCTTCCTTCCCCCTCTCCCTTTTTGTCTCTCCTTCCTTCCTTCCTTTCCCCTTGCATAGCAAGGGACCTGATGACCTAAGCACTCTGTGACCTGCAGCTTTGACCTGGACCGAGAAACTCGTCTAGATGTACGGTTTATCTCAGACACAGCACAGCCCTGAGGAGAAGGGACATGTCCGCTAGACAGGGATAGGGGGTTGGAGACCACGCAGCCCATCTTTCCAGCAGTGAACTAACCTGGTCAAATGAGCAATACAGTTCTGTGACCAGGTGAAACTGGACACATCCTCCCCACCAGTGTCCCTTTACCCCCAGCTGCCCTCACTGTCTAACACCCCAGTCCCCGCCACACAGACACACACACATTTTTCTTTGAAAAGCTATGTTGCTTGCCATGTAAGGTAATAAAAACATGGCTTCCATTTATTGCACGACCATTTTGTTTCCTGGTTTCTCATCTGGTCATAATATCTTTGGGCTGGTTGTGAGTTTTTAACTTAACAGTGGTAAAACAGGCACAAAATGTGCATATGACAAGTTGCGCCTGCCATTCCCGTGAGCAAGGTGAGACAGGCTTAGCTTCCCCCGCTGGCATTCCTGGTGGCTGTGCTGTGCCACCTCTTTTTGCAAGGAGCAGCCTTCCACTCCAAGAGGCACTGTGGGCAATTATGAGCCAACATCTATTTACCACCCTTCTCCTGAAATGTCCCTTTGGCATTCTGTAAGCAGTTTAATTGAGAAAGCAAAGGATACAGTTCTCAGTGGAGACTGACAGGAATGTTAGGTGGGCAGAATGCAATTACCCAAGGCAGCACCTTGCCAGTCTGCCAGCACAGAAATAGGGAAGTATGTGTGTGTCGGTGGTATTTAATTTGTCTCTGTCTATTGTGTCTGGGGTCTCTTCGTCTGTTGTGCGTCTGTTGAATATTTAGTTTTGAAGTATTTGACGGAGGTTGGCTGTGTGACAAATGCAAGTTTTTGTTTTGCTTTAAATAGACTTTGCTAGAATGCAAAAGGTTGTTGAAGGCAGCTAGATACCCAATCGAGGTATCTTTTCCAACTTAGACTCAAAGCTGGGCAAATTTGCAGTGTCATCCAAAGATAGGGAGCACATGGTGTCTTCTCACTTTAAGGCAGGTTATTTCATTCACTTTTCTTAAACTCAGGCATGAGTCCTCTCCTTCCTTGTTCTTCACCCTCTCCCCAACTTTCTGCTGGGACTATCTAAGAACAGCAGAAAATAAGAGGTCAGAAAACCACATTCAGTCCAGTTCACTGTAGCTTGTCTCCCTGGGTTTTTTAAGAAATAGAAAACCAGGACGTAAAGAGACCTCTAGTCAGCATGTTGTTTCTTTATTATCAGTCACCAAATGGGCCTAATGAGTTTCCCAGCTTTGCGCACGTCTCCCTTGGCCCCCCACACTTCCTCTGGGCTCCTATGTCGTGTGTGTCTGTAAGGAGTGCTCTGTCCATCTCACTGCTCATCGCCACAGCTGTCAAGTCCCCACACAAGAGCAGAGCAGAGTGTGACGAGCTCACCTCTTCCTCAGACCCGCCTTACAGACTTGAAGGATGTGAAAAATCACCCACGAAGCGTGGGGTCGGCCAGTCTCAATGTCACCCAGCTCCTTTTCCCTCTTGACTCCAGTGAAACTCTAGCTGGAAGCAGGTGACTGACGAGTCTGCTTCCTGCCACTTGGATTTCTCTGGGTGAGAGGGCCAGGGCAGCGTCTCGGCCAGCACCTTCCGCGTGGCCTTCATGAAGGAGAACGGCTCGTGCACTGGCACCTGAGGCCCCTCTAGGATTTCCTGTGACGTAGGTGAGGGTCATCAGCAGGTACAAGACCAATGGCTGTGTAGTCCTCAACTGAACACGTTTAGACTGAAAGTGGAGAAAATCGTATCTCATTTTTTGTTGTTTTGTGAAATATATCCTGTCTAAGCATATCTCCTCAGTTCAACCTGTACCCAGCAATTGATGATGTAAAAATCTCCCCAAATGATGGTGGATACTATGCCAAGTTCATTACACAGCTTACCTTACTTAATCCTCACAACAACCTTTTAAGTTACGTTTTTTTTTTTTTTTTTCCCTCACAACCACCTTTTAAGTTGGGCATTTTTTTAAATGGTGGAACAGAAGCATGGGGAGACAAGAACATAGTTGGAGTCCAAAGCATTTAGTATTAACTGCAACCCCACTTTGCCTACAGTTTCGTATTTTTGTTTTTGTTTTCTTTATTGGGGAATTGGGGAAGGGGAACAGTGTTGGGGAATTGGGGAAGGGAAACGGTCAAGTTGTTGTCCTTCAATCTTAGTTGTGGAGGACACAGCAAGCTCAGCTCCAAGTCCAGTTGCCATCTGGCTGCCCAAGGCCACTCAGCTCAAGATGCTGTGTTCAATCTTAGTTGTAGGGGGCACAGCCCCCCATCCCATGCAGGAGTCAAACCCAGAAATCTTGTTGTTAGGAGCACGTGCTCTCACCAGCTGAACCATCCTGCCATCTGGTGGCAGCTTAGCTCGGGCACAGTGTCACTGGCCCATGTGAGAATCGAACCAGCGACCCTGTTCATCAGAGCTCACACTCCAACCAACTGAGCCACTTGGCCGGCCCTGCCTCCAGTTTTGTTTTTAGAACGGGGTGATGGAGTTATAAGGTGCTATTTATTTTGAGCTATAGCCTCATTCTCAGTGCCTGTAGGGCTGCACTAGGACACGTTTTCCTGCCTTTCTCAGGGTTGCCCATGCTGACCAACCTTCATGCTCCTCGTGCCACCACAGATTAGTTAGAGGGTGACCTACCCAAGGCTGGCACAAAGGATTGGAGACAAATGAGGTCTGTGCTATGAATAAAGTCTGAAAATGTGAGCTGCAGACACTAGGTAAGAAGGCCCTGTCATGTGTTTGTGTCTCGGCAATTACAGTGAATCATCATGCTGGCAGGTCCATCACAAGGCTGCTAGGAACGTGGAGGCATCCCTTCCTGATAGGCGCCTTGCCCAGGTCATTGCTCTTAGTGCTTTGGCACCCATAGCTCGCCCTCGTTGGTGTGAATGGCCACCGAGTCTGGGGGCCTTTCTGATAATAACAGTAGCTCCTGCATGTTTCTCAGAGGAGTGCCAGGATATCCTGATCCAGTCACCCAGCTTTCTCCCCTCCACACCTCACCCCAGTTTGTTTCACGCTCACTTCCTGTGCTGTATGGGGAATGTCTTTTAAAGGAACTGAAAGAAGAAAGGAGAGCAGATATATAGCAATGGTTTGTGTGTAACCTTCTTGTTTACCATTTCTGGTTCTTTCAAGAATTTTCTCTTTATCTTTGGTTTTGAACATTTTTACTATCACTGGGTATGGATCGCTTTTTGTTATTCTACTTGTAGTCTGTTGACTTTCTTGGATGTATACATTAATGTTTCTTATCAAATTTGGGGTTTTTTTTATCATTATCTCTTTGAAGATTTTTTCTGCTCTTTACTTTCGATATTCCCATTATACATATGTTACTGTGCTTGATGGTGTGCCACATTTGTTGGGCTCAGTCTTCTGCCTGCTGAAATCTAATAAGCCTTTTGGTGATGTTTTGAATCTCTGTAATTTACTTTTCAATTCCAGAATTTCCATTTTGTTCATTTATGTAATTTCTGTCTCTGTTGATATTATCTGATGAAACATTGTCATCATACCTTTCCTTAATTCTTTAAGCATGGTTTACTTTAGCTCTTTGAACGTATTTATAATAGCTGCTCTGATATGTTTGTCTGCTAAGTACAATATCTGGGCCCTCTCAAACGCAGTCTCTGTTGCCTGCTTTTTTCCTGTGTGTGGACCACACTTTCCTGTTCTTTGCACATCTCAAAATTGGTTTGCAACTAGACATTTTAGGTATATCACATATCATGCAATTTTGGACACTGAGACACTGATTCTCCTCCCCTCTACACCCCCATCCCCAAACCCAGCTTCTCTTTGTTTATTTGCTTAGTGACTTAGCTAGGCTAGCTCAATAAAGTCTGTTCCCCTGCAGTCGGCTTCTGCTGTCACTCCTTAGAGGGCACAACCTTGAGCTGTGAGTGACATTCTTATATTTCCTTTTTTAAATGGCATAATTCTTCCAAATGGCTCTCGGACTGCCTCTCTGCCTGATCTCCCTGTTAAATTTCTGATGGATCTGTTTCTATTGTTATCTCATCTAGCTGTTAGCTTCCACTAGTTTCTAGTTGTTTGATTTATTGGTTTTGGCCCCGGGACCAAAAATTCCCCCATAGCCTGATTTAGTTCAAGTCAGGCCCCTTCACTAGGAAAGTCTTCAAGGCTATTCCTTGAAGCTCGCTCTGACCCCAGGAGGACTCTCCTTAGCTGTCTCTTTCTCTTCTCTCTGTTCAACTCCTAGCTGATCTACTCTTTTTCAGTTATGGAGCTACAAGTTTCCTCTAAATTCTCACCACCAAAATTTCTATTGTTTTCAGCAGCACCTTATGCTTTTATACCAATATGAATTTGAAAATTTAAAATGCACAAATTCCTAGAAAGCTATGACTTCATGAAAGAGACTGAAGAGGAAAAGTTGAATAATCCTCTTTATTAGAGAAATAGAATCAATATTCTGAAATCATGCCATAAAGAAATATCAAGTCTAGATCATTTTTGCTGGCAAGTTGTACCAAACATTTAAGTTACAACTAATTTCAATCTTATACAATCTATTCCAGAAAAGGGAAAAATAAGGACATTCTCCCAGTCGTTTTAGGTTAGCAAAAGCTTGGTAGCAAAATCAAGGGACAGTATAAGAAGGAAAAATAAAGGCCTATCATGCACAGATGAAAAAATATCATAAACAAGATACTATCACATAACGAAGCTGAAGAATATTTGCTAATTTTGTTAAGTTTAATAATGGTTTGGAATTTTGAAAGAAAATGTCCACAGTTTTTAGAGCTGCATAATAAAGTATGTAGGAGCGAGATGGCATAAGGTCTGAAATTTGCTTTAATATACACTTCGAGATTGGAGGTGGGTTGGTTCTCAAATATTCTAGAATCTAGATATGAGTTTATGGGAGTTTGTTATTGTCTCTGCTTTTGTGTGAATTTGAAAAGTCTCATAATACAAAAGGACTAAAAACATTGCCTTGATTATATGTCTTTTTTTTTTTTTACAAAGAGAAATAAAGTATACACACATTAGGAGGTGTCAAAGCTAATGTCATACATGGACAGAAATATGACAAGGTGGGGAATTTAACTTTTAGACATTTGATCTGGCCTAATCCAAAAGAGATCCCAGGGCCGGCCGAGTGGCTCAGTTGGTAAAGACCTCGCCCAAGAGCGCGAGCTCTGGGCAACAGGGTCACCAGTTTGATTCCCACATGGGCCTGAGCGGAGCTGCCGCTAAGCTGCCAACAGGTGGCAGGATGGCCCAGCTAAAGAAAAAAAAAAACTTAAAAAAAAACCCAAACAAACAAACAAAACAGAGGGATCCCAAGCGAGGTCCACTGTAAGCAATCCTGTGTGGTCTGGAGACAGAGCAGGGATGAGCTCCCACTGCATGGGAACATCCAGGAGGATGGATCAAGTTCCTGGACAGGCTGCATGGAACGAAGTCCTCACACAGTGATTGCACAGCTAGAAATGGGCCACATTCTTCTTTGAGCTGTGGTTAGAGTTGAGCCTTTACCTCCATCATTAGGATAAAGATGATGTGTGTGAAAAAAAGTCAGCAGGTTGTAAAGCTGTACAAATGAAAGGTACTTGAAATGCTATTTACAGAAGCAATTTTAAGTGTAAAAATGAGAGGGGACAGCTACTTTGGAAAACAGTTTCGCGTTCCTTCAAAATGTGAAACATAAATTTATCACATGCCCCAGCAAGCCAGTCCTATGAAGAACCGAAAACATGTCCACACAAAAACGGGTACACAATTTTCATAGCACCATTATTCATAAAATGGTCCCAAAGTGGAAACAACCAAAATGTCTACAACTGATAAATATTTAAACAAAATGTGGTGTTTCCATACAGTGGGACATTATTCAGCAATAAAAAGGGAGAAAGCACTGACACAGGCTACAACAGGGATGAACCTTGAAAACATTTTGCAGAGTGAAAAAGGACGGTCACTGAAGGTCGCATATTATGATTCCATTTATATGAAATGTCCATACTGGGCAAATCCACAGAGACAGAAGGCAGATCAGTGGTTGCCAGCGTCACAGGATATGGGTTTCCTTGGAGGGTAGTAAAAATGTTCTAAAATTAGATAAGGGTGCTGGTTGCACAACTCTGTGAATGTACTAAAAACCACTGAATTGTACACCTGAAAGGGGTAACTTTTATAGTATGTGAATTAAAAGCTGTCATTTAAAAAGGGGGTGGAGGAGATCAGGGGAAGGAGAATTTGGCCCAAAATGGTTTCATCTCATATCACTCCACCCCTCCATTACCACCACCACCAAGGTCCTGAACTCTTCTGTCAAACTCAGGAAGATGTGTGATGGTTTTTTTTAATCTGCATTGAGAAAATGCCACATCTGAAGCAGAAACAATAAACCAAGAGTTGCCATTTGACCCCCCCATGCCTTCACTGGTTACCCTGGAGGAGGAGGCTTAGAGCGGGAGGCTGTCTGGAAGTGGTGCTGAGAGCTCAGCCCCCTGCAGGCTAGGCCTCCTCTTCCTGAACTGCCCCCTCCTAACCAGCAGGGAGCGTATTCACTGTATGGGGATGATGATTTGAATTAATCACTGAATCTCACTGTCAAACCGCCACAAACACCACCGCGAAAGTCTTCACCCCAAATACAAGCATGACTCTGGCTCCCTCTGCCGTGGTGAGACGGATCACGCCCCGGCCAGCTGGCTTTCACTCACCTTGCGCTCTCTCTCCTGTCCTCTTGTTTTCCAGTGGCTGCTTCAACTCCCAACTCCACTGCTGGTGCGGCCATGAACTCTTTGACCTCACTGGGGACTCTGCAAGGACTGGCGGGAGCCACTGTTGGACTGAACAATATTAATGCACTCGCAGGTACCATAAACAGTGAGTACTCGCTGCTCTGGTGGACAGCCTTCCCCCAAATTCTCCACAGGAAGTGGTCAGCCGGAAGTGACCTCAAAGGCATCCGTAATGGGAGAACTAAAACTTGGGATGGAGGAGCACATGCTTTGATTGGCAGACGCTGTCTAGGTTAACTTTGCCTCAAGAAATACTCAACCCCTCCCCACGGCATCTTTTCTAATATGTAGTATGTGCCTCTCCATCCAGAGATTTCTGTGGTTGGCAGTTACTTGCAGGTTTCGAGGGGGCTGGTTTGGTTTTGGATTTGTGCTGTCCTTCAGAGAAACAGTGTGTGAATAAGAGGAAACTTGACCGGCTAGAGATCAGGACACCTGGGTCCTGCCCCGAACCTGCCAGCAGTTACCTGCAGAGTCCCATTTGAAAATTGGAAGTTCTGGATCTGGTGGTCTTAAAAAGGTCTTAATAGTACCCTCCAGCTCTAAACCAGAGTCATGAAGTGACTCACGTAGGGGGACAACGAGGCCTTGGAAAGATAGGAATTCAGCTGAGTAGAGAGGAGGTCTGGAGTCTCAACTTCGCACGCGTGGCCATGGGTCATTCTAAGCAGAGCGGCCGCAAAGGGCCATGGCAGGGTGAGGCAGATCGCTTACAGAATCACTTAGTTCAGAAACCTAGGGACTCACCGAAGAACTCTAGGTGCTGTCCTACATGGCTTACCCACTTCCAGCAGTTAGATCTATGGGGAGAAGTAGCACCCAGCCAGCAGAGGAGTATACTGTAGGCTCATGCTAGGCGGTGGCTCCTGCACAGGGTGGGGGTGGGGGGATGGTCCTCAGCCCTGAGGGGACACCTCATTTGCCTTTCCCTCATTTTGGTCCCCCCTGGGTGCCTGAGAGTAGCCAAGCCCCTCAGGTCCATGACAGCCTAAGGAGATTCTGATTTGGGGGTCCAGCTACCTACCATGCAGCCCAAGCAACCCAACACTGCCCACTTTAAGCATTAAAAAAGGGCCCTGTTTTAAGCCATGATTTAATCAGGCAGTACAATTTTCTTAAAAAGGCAAAAAAAAAAAAATCCCAGTAATCCTATATTTTAAAAGCTCAAAAAGAACAACTTGCAATTTATTTGGTAAAAAAGAACATAGAACTCATCCAAATAAAGACTAACTTTTATAATCCTGATAAGAAAATAAATCTTATATTTAGAGAGAGGAAATTTTCAGGTTTTATGAAATCCTTTCATTCAGGTGTTCTGGGAAAAACAAACAAAAACTTGAACTGAGTTTTATTTGACCAGAGGCCAAAAAGAAAAAAGAAAAGAAAAACATGCTTCCTTCCAGATACAGTGGCTCTTGATTAGCACATAGTACGTGAAGTGGTAACCCTAGGACAGCAAAATATTTTATTCCAGTAAAGCTGCCTCCAGCTCCCCCTTTCCAGCAGCCCCGGAGCCCTCATTGCTGTGACCGTTTCTGACCTTGTTCTGCAGACGCTCCAGCCCACTTGCCCTCGGTTGCAGGTGTGTGTGTTTGCACACAGCCCTTCATGCTGCTTCTCTTGCCCCAGGACCTAGTTCCCCTAAAACAAGGACTCTGATTTGATCGCCTGCCTGTCCTTGGTCTGCAAAGTACCAGGCCAGTGGGAGTGGCTGTCCTCCTCAGCACGTGCTCATGACTGCTGTGTGTCGTCCCGTCCTCTCGTCTGTGCAGTCTCGCCTCTCTCCATCCTGTTCTGTTTATGCTGCTGGGATTTTCCATCGTTCTGAGGGGCGCCAGAGGGACGCGGTTGAATGGCAGAAAAACTATGACTACTTCTTGGGTGGGGTTTGTGTTCTACAAATTTTGCTTCTGGCAAGGACAACAGGCTTAAGTTGTTCAGTTTTTTTTTAATTCTTTGCCATTGGGCTAATATAGCTTTGTATGGTTCATGGGAAATTAACAGTGTTTCCGGTTTCAAATTACCCCAACCAGAAAGTATGCGTATGAACCAGGGGAATGTTTAATGAAACCAAACATCATGCCCAAACAAACACGTTCTTTCTGATTTGGTGACTATTACTAGCGCAGGGCTATTTAACAATGCAGTAATGGCTCAGAGCTAGTATTTACTTCTAGTCTCAAAGACCAAGAAATAACCTTTTAATAGTGTCCTCTTTCAGACTATTCTCCTTCAACAGATGTGCTGACGCCACTGTCCTACCAGATAATTCTCAGAGCAGGCAGTCAGGAGACAGAGAGCTGGACAAAGGCAGCTTCTGAAACAGCTGGCCTCAGTACACGGCAGTTCCCTATCCCACTCCACCCAGAAACCATTCGAGCTTCCATAAGAAGCATTTTCTGGTGTTCTGAATAGAGCCAACTCTTTTCCATGGATAAAGGCGCCGGGAAGAAAGTAGGTAGATGGAATCCAATTTATTCCCAAACTCAGCTTAGTGTAAATTTTACCTCCTACCCAGCCAGACGGCCCCTCACTGCCCCCCAAAATAAAGTTTGGGTTCACAGACAAGTAGCTAAATTGAACTGAATTTGACCTTTTTCTTCCTTTATACATTCATGAATGGAGGGGCTAAAAAAAAAAAAAAATTACAGGACCCTAAAGCTAAAAGCAGAAATGGGCCAGATGAGAAGCAGGGATGTGGGTGATTCACTCTCAGAGCTTTGACTCATGGATCATTTGAGGGTCCTCCAGGCATGTTTCGTATATTATGTCTGTCTGAACCGAGATTAAGAAAATATTTTTTGCAGATATGTCACCAAGAGTCTGTGTCTGATTTTGTGTTTAAATGTATTTTTCCTTGTTTAAATGCCGCAATTCTTCCAAATGGCTTACCCTTACAGTGCTTAAAATTATGATGGTCTGAATATAACCGGCCACAAATGCCTGGTGAAAGTGTTTATGGAAATATTTCATGTAAAGGAGAGAAAAGAGAAGAAGCACTGGGCATATTATTGTGGTCTGTCACCCTTTATTTGCATTGTGAAATGACTGTTTTAATCTGTATTGTTGGACTATACAAAGGCACGTGTAGTTAGATCCAAATATGAGCACACACAGCCTCACACTTGTGACCAGATGTCACAAGTACGAATGCTACTAATTGTCCATATTCATATTCACCTACCCTGGGTCTGGACATTTTATACTTAAGTTCTCATTACCAGCTTTCAGCTTAGGAGGATATACTTCATCTACACCAGGGAAGCTTATCCCAGTAACTAGGTTAAAGAAGGGTGGAAATATATTGATACTTTCCTCACTTTTGCTCTCTCTTTGGTATGATGCCTTGCAGCGTGGCTCACAGAGTGCCATGGTTTGCTTGTGGCGCTCTGCCTCCGGCTCTCCGCTGCAGCGCCATCTTCATAGCGGCCACAATGTTCACGCTCATGGCTGTGGGTGGGTCCTTCTGTGTCATTTACACAGATTTACTCAGTACTCTCACAGCTCCTTGGGTCTCCCTCAGTTGGAGAAAAAAATTAAGTTTAAAGCACTTAGTAGTCAAGATATGTATGTGGGCAAGCCCTTGCAAAGACCTTCCCTTGTCAAAATTTGCCACACCTGTCATTTTGTCCCAGCCCTCCTCACCCACATAGCTTTCCTGGGAACCTAGATTAAATGGGACGAAATGATTGATCCATTTGGCCTTTTCAAAGAAAAGCCCTATTCTTTTAGGGGGAAACATTTTATTCAACTTAACCTTCAAGCCTCTGTTTCTGTTGTCCAGAGTTTTTAGATCTAACCAGATACCACCAGCAATTGACAAGTGTTATCTTTTATATAATGATTATTTAATACAGAAAAATGTTAGATAATTTCCAGGAGAAACTCGCAGAGGTTGAAATCTTCCTTTGAGGGTCCTTCAAATTCTGCTAGGTAATCAGTTACCTGTTCTGCCATGGCTGTTGCCAAACTCACACACCAAAATGAGTTCCAGGAGTTTTGGTCAGAAATATCCTCTTATAAATGCACTTGTACTTGTTAGAATTTTTATCCTTATTTTTTGTTCAAAAGGATGGCTATCCAGGAAGAGAAAAGCCCTGGGCTAGAGGCCCTGACTAGTCCTCTTTGGCATCAGTGCCCCATTGCCTTGGTGCCTCCTCTGCCATCTCCCTCCCCACCCCAGGCAGGTAAGGCCAGCCGTGAGGATCTCTCACACACATGAATCAGCTGAGCAGGCAGAACCTTCGGGAAACAGATTTGCCCTGAGGTATAGTCAAAACCCAGCCAACCCGTGTGAGGTGGGCAGGAGTGAGGATGCGGCTGGACTGTCACTTGCTAGGGTTCAAGCCACCAAGACTAGTCCTGAACCAGCATCCGGTCTTTCAGGAGCATGAAATTCATTCTGCCTCTGTGTTTCACGAGAACAAAACAACAACAAATGGCAAAAAGGGGAAAGAGAAGATAATTCACCTGACAAGGGAGTCGGGCACCAATGGCTGTGGCAGTGACATCCACTGTGTGGCCGGCCCTCGGAGAAGCCGGGCCGCGGAAGCTGCCGTCATAGGAAGGCACTCCTGACGGTCTCACACGCAGGGACTGAAGGCCGAGGCCCCAAGCAGACGGGGTTGCCCAGAGACGAAGCATTCTCAACCGTTCCACTGATGGCAAGAACTCGGACACCTTCTTCGCAGTGGCGCTTCCGTATCCAGCCCAGGTCTGTTGGGCTGCTGTGCCCCATGTAGCTCGGCAGGCCACCATGCACACCTGGAGAGGGGCACGTCACTGCTCATTTTCTGCCTAGAATTTCTTCCCACACAGGAACCAACTTTCCAGAGGGCTGAGCCATGACGTGACCCTAGCAGCCTATTAACAACCTGACAAAAATGAAGTCAGTGGCACTTGTCAACTGGGCCCTGCTCTTCCTGAGTTATTTTACACCCTCCTCTCACCTCTCTCAGAAAAGAAACATTGGTGTTTCTTTGCACTCATACAAATATTGGGAGGTGAGGATGAAATGAGACCGAGAGGAGAAAAGCAGTTACTCCCCATCCCTTCAGTAGCCGTAAGAAGACTAGATGGGGAGGGAAAGAGGCAGACAGGTAAATGGGATTGGTTGGTGTCTGAGGGATCGTTTAATTAGGACAAACTATGTCTAAGCTCCCCACAGCTCTTATTTGCATGGTGGGAAAAAATCATGAAGAGCGAGAGAAGAGACTCCTTTGTAAGAGACTTAAAGCCGAGTCGGCAGGACCTCTGCTAGCCAACAGGACCTCCGTCTGCATGGTAACATCACCCAGGGCCCAGCTCTGTCTCCTCGAGGCCTCCAGGAAGGCCACCAGACCTGAGGCACTCTGCGACCCCTCTCCGGGAGCACGACGGTCTGACTCAGTCTTTTTAATGCAGGAGCTGAAGCCGTCCAGATGCCACAGGCACATGTAGAGTCAGGAGGCCTCCCCACCTGCTTCCCGAGGAGAAACAGCAATGGGGCGTGGAGGTGACTCTGGCACTGGATCCCGCCGTAGACTTCTAAGTGTCCTCACCTTAGCTGTCTGTTCTCACTGGACCTCCTACCCACTCTCCCACAGTCACTCATCCTGGCTGTTTCACCAGCCCTGATCAATAGCCCTAATCCCGTCAATATTTTCATTAGTGTTTTTAGTTAAGTCCTCCCAGAATCAGATCTTTTTTAGAAACACGTTTTAATCATAGAAGGAACCAAAGGCAATTATGATGTCACCTCTTCCATTCCCGAGTTCCTATGGAAGTTAACACTCTATAAAGCCTTGCTTGTTTTGACTCAGTACTCAGGGAAAATATGACACAGTCAGCAGCCATAATAGAGCCAAAATGCAGCCAGGATACAAGGGAAAAAAGCAAAAGTGTGCAGGCCAACATCCACTTCACAGGAGTGAAGAGCAGAAGTCCAGCATACAGCCCCAGGTGTCACTTCAGGTGACTACAAAACATGACATGGAGCTCTGTCATTGGCAGAAACCCCAGTTACAAGGGGACTGATTAATATTTGTGTGTGTCTGTGTGTCTGTCTAGACCGTCATATTGAATAAGCAACATCAGTTCTCTGCAGGTGAGGGAATGGTCCACGCTTTTCCCTGTGCCTTAATTCTTCAGCAGCTAGGCTACTCCTGAGCTCCTGGTCCTGGCAACACTCTTCCGTTTAGGAAAGCCCATTAGTGGAACTGCCCAGTCACTGGTGTATGGAGGACAGAGCTTGTCTTCTCTGCCATTTCCCCATCAGACAGCTGACGGGAGAAAGGTTTTATTTCATCCTTTCCTCCTGAGCCCCTCGAGCCACCCTTGGCTGCTCAGAGTGCCCAGTAAATGGAAATAAGTGCACAAATGTCACCGGCCTCAGCTAGTGATGTTTCCTACCTGCTCCTGAGCTCTAAGAAGCAAAGGCGTTTGTTTCCAAAGTACCACAGTACTTGCCAGTAGCACCTGCATGGGAGGGAGATGAGCTGCGTGACGGCAGTGCGTCCGTGACGTCTGCTCACCGGCCCGGGGAGCAGGGAATCTGTGCTGGGGATGTGGGGGTGCCGCTGCTGCTGTCTGTGCCGCTGCCATTACTGTGACTGATGCAGTTTCATTTCCCTCCATGTCGGCTTCATTGGCACTGGCTGCATGCACTCGCTGTGTTGTACTGTGTCAGATGATTCTCTAACTTCCTTTGGAAAGCACTAATGAAAAGTGCTGTTTCTCTTCTCTATTGTTGGGTTTTTTGTAAAGTTGCTCAAATGCTCTCAGGTATGGCGGCTCTGAATGGAGGACTTGGCGCCACGGGCTTGACGAATGGCACGGCGGGCACCATGGACGCCCTCAGCCAGGCCTACTCAGGGATCCAGCAGTACGCAGCGGCCGCACTGCCCACTCTGTACAGCCAGAGCCTGCTGCAGCAGCAGAGCGCCGCGGGCAGCCAGAAGGAAGGTACGTGCCACCCTCACCCAGGCGCCGGCATGGTTGCCAGCGGGCAGCGTCCACCCTGAAAGCACGTTTGCAAAGAAACTAGACCAGGCCAGAATCACAGAGGAGGCAGCTGTATTAGTTCTGCTATCCAACAGGTTTTAGGAAACCCGACAAGCCTAAGCCATTTGTTTAGTCTTCTTTCCAGTTCAATCTTATATTTCTTTCATCTTTTGATTTAATTTTTCATCCACCTCTTAAGAGGGAATGCTCACCCACTGTGTGCTTATATGCAATTACTTAGTAGTTGCTGCCATCCAAAAATTGCCAGGAACCCCCTCTCCCAAGTCAGCATAATGTCTCCCCTTACACATAAACGCATCAGTGGGTTGGGGGATCGACACCGTCCTCTGTCCTCCAGGGGTGACGCACTCTCTCCGGCCGGCCCCAGGGTTCTCGGAGTCCACACACCTGAGACTGTAGCTGGCCTCTTAGTAGGCGATGGTTTCCAGGTTAATGATAAAATCCACTGTGAAGGCTGACTCAGTCTTTAATTGGGGGTCATTGGGGAAACAAATAAGTGATTGATTCTTTGCTTCTCTGCCAATAAAACAAAGTAAACGTCAGGCAGTTAATACTAAGAATAAATTAAAGCTAAGTATAAAATAGTTAATGAGCTAGTCCAAGAAGGAAGAACTTGTCTCTTTCTCTTTCTTCCTGTTGGTTTCTTCTGCCTTAATTGAAGTTGCTTTGAAGCAGAATCTGCAATGTGGTATTCTTCTCGGACTTGTTTAGAATATGGGCAAAGCCGCTAGAATAGGAAGTACTGCCAGAGAAGTTTTTACATTTCTTTCCATTCCCCTTTACCCTCAGCTCTAATTCCAAACTGTTTTCCTCTGAACATTTTTACCTTAAACATGGTATTCTATGAAGAAATAGAATAGCTTTACTTTGTGAAGTTGTAGGTTTTAAAGGGGACACAGCTTTAAAGATACTCATGTGTAACAAAAGTTTTTCCTGTTTACAAATAACAGCGTTAAAAATGAAAAATATGTGACTAAGTTATTTTTCAGTATTTTAACTTCCTCTTTACTCTTGGTTGTGACTGTGGTAGATTTTTTTAACACATGCACCACTGTTAGGACTGCTGCGTTTCCCCAGGTGTGTGGACATGCTGTGTCATAAATACATGACTTCCCAAAGAAAAGCCTGTGTTGAGGTCCCTTTGTCTGGGGTCTGACTACCATGGTGACAAATTAGGGCTGTAGGACAGTCTCATAAGATAATGACATCCTCAGAAGAGACCATAAAAGCCAGCTCCCCTGTATGTGTTTTTAGAAAATGTTGGTCACCTCTCCATTACCAGCAGTGCCTTACAGCAAATTGTAGAGCCTGTGTCACTGAGAAAATGTCACCAGAAGACTCAAAATTTTGTGGTTTAAGGATAAAGTCTGAGCCCTGAAACAACATTTATCTCAGTTGCTTCACCCCAGCCCACTGCCCTAAATTTAGGCCCTGCCTTAAGTTTTCGGGATTGCTCGAGCAGTAATTAACCCTCTGCGATTGATGTGAAATAGTTGGAAATGACGGCTGCCAACTCCAGACTGTATCTATTTAGGTATGCAGCTACCAGTAGCATGCTTTAGGGGTTTTGATTTTTTTATGGTGTTTTTTGGTTCAGTATTTTCTAGTCATTTCTCACCTTCTCATACCTCTCTTCTGATCATGTTCTTCTCACCCAATTAACGCGAGCTCAAGAAATTTAAGCCACCTTAATGTATAAACATAATGTAAACAAAACATAATATAAAAGGCAAGTTACATTTGGAAGGAAAAAAAAATCTCATAATGAATCCCGCTACTAAATAGATTCCTAGATTTTCTACTACATAGTTCTGTCCTTTAGTTAAGACAATTGTTAAGTCAACTTGATCTGTTTGGTCATGTACCCGGGTGTGTTTTCCCACAAGAACACAAGCCAGTCTGGCAAATGGTTTGAATATTTCCCCACCTAAATCGTCTGAAGCGTTACGGCTTCCCTATAGATCTAAAGTCCAGGAGAGACGACCAGCTTCCTAAGTATCCTCTGACCTTTCACACCTTCCATCTTCCCATGTCTGCAGGAGGCAAGTCCCTCACACAAGTGGGTGGAGCCTTCGACACCAGTGGGAAGCTGGTGGGTGGGCGCTGGCCGTCTGATACAAACGCCCCCAGTGCTTTATGCTACATCAGGTGCCCTGAAAGAAACACAAACTAGGAACACCAGCTGCCAGCCAGCTGTGTGCAGCCAGCAGTGTAACGCGGAGAACTCTAACAAGTTAAAATAATGTGCACTGGGAGAAACGGGGATGTGTGACTTGTCAGCTGGTGTTGACTAAAGGGAGAGCTGAGGGGGATAGGTGGAACCCTCAAAAAAGATTTTGTTTTTTTTACCCTTGGCACCTATGGCAGTAGCCACCTTCATCGCATACACGAGAGGTGTTCCCTATCAAGTCATCTTTTTCTCATTTTAGTGTTAACAGTGTTAGTGGTTTGCAAAATCAAACCATTTCTTGGTGATGGGGGAAAATGGGGACTCAATAGTAGGAGACGGTGGCACTTTTCCTGGGAAAATGATGACTGAGAGGACAAAGCCTCCTTGGGTTTCCCTGTCTTCATGTCTTCTTAGACTCCTGTCAGCAGGGGTACATTCAGAATGTAGAGCCATGTAGAATGCCAGGTTATCCAGGCCTGCACAGTCATCTGTCATAGTGCATCAAAACTGCACTTTCTCCCCAGGCTGCAGGAGGTGAGATGACCTCACAGTTCAGATTGGGCCCCATTTATCCTCCTTTGTGCGTTTGGCTCTTTTACTTGGAAGGGATATTCAGTTGGGGCACTACCAGATTTGCCCAGTGTCCAGATTGCAAAGGATGGGCATGGCATACATAGTTCGCGCAGGCCATCCATTTCCAGTGGTAGGGTTTTGTGTCTATTCACATTTAGTTTTCACGATTTCAGAGTTTGTTTAAAAAAATAAATAAATAAAAGAAAAACATTTGGGGACCAAAGCCTGCAATTGTGTTCCTATAAATACAGGCTGCCTCCTTTGTACTGGAATGTGGATAAGTCCATGGAAATTGTAAGCAATACAGACAGTTGGAGAGGTCATGCTGGCAAATAAAGGAAGAAATGCTTGGTCTGTAGCTTCAGAAATCTGTCTCAAGTCTTCCTTGTGAAAAGTCCCATTCATTAGAACACTTATTTATGATTTATTATTTATTATTTTGTAGGAAGAAACTTGGTTTGACTTTTCTTTGCAAAATATGTGTTCCTTTTATTTATACACAGTTCTTTTTACCACAATTTTATCTTTTTTGGATGCAGACACAGGACTCCCACCCACCCGCCCACTGCAGCCTGTGCCCTGGGGCTTCCCCATGGAGCCACCAGGTCCTGGCTCCTCTCCTGTTAAGGTTCCAGGACCCAGCTGCACAGGCTACGTCCCCAGTTTTCCAAGCTCCCTCCCTTCCCTCCCAGACACCTTGCCCAGAACATAGAGCGTCCTAGAGGCATCCTGCCCCTGGGCCTCCCCAGCACCATCTGGGAAAGGATGTGCACCACCCCTAGCAGCCTGGGACCTGGAAAGCGTTCTTGCCTGTTGCCTATTAGAAGAAGACTGAGGGTCATTTGCATTTCATCCTTCCTGTCTCCTTTTTGCTTCTTTTAACCTTCAGGTAGTCCTTGTACCGGCGGCTAGAGAGGAGGGAAAAAGAGATGGAGAGGAACTTAAGAGAGCTTACCTTTCCAACCACGCTAGCTAAGGTCTTCCTCACTCTGCCCTTGTTTCTTGTATTTCTGGAAAGTGATGGGTAAGAGTGAATTGCCTGGCTTAGCCTGGTCTTTGACCAGCTGCTACATTTTCAAGGTTAACCCCCAGTGGTGTAGTTCCTACCACAGTTGTGAAACACTAGCTACCTGTTCTTCCCTGCCTTGACTCATTGCCAGTCATTTCTAATAAAGATGATTATTAGACTGTGTGTTAAGAGATTTGGCAAATCAAAACTGGATGGATAATTAGGTAAATGATTAAGAAACCCAAGCAGCATTACTGCTATATCCATTATTCTAAATTGCTACAATTTGCAGAGTACACAGGACAGTCTCTCATCAGACAGTCTATACATACTGCACAGCCACCCAGGCAAAACTCACGCCTGCTCTGTCTTCCCCCATGTGACCCCATCACTGCCACCTTCACCTCCACAAAGAGGAGACTGAAAATATGTGCACACGTGCAGTAAGCACATGTGACACACAGAACATGAGTGAGAGGGAGCCATTTGTAACCAGCATCTCATAGGAAACGGACATTTGAAGGATGTTTGCTTTCCTGGAAGACACACGGGCACTTGACATTGTATCCATCAACTTCGTCCCCATGTAGTATGAGGGGAAGCCAGGGACTTGGCCTACCTGTTGTGACAGTATTCCTAAGAAGAGGCTGTGGGCAGTAAGCAGCAAAGAATACCTTACTCTGATTTCTTTTTCCTCTTTAGGTCCAGAGGGTGCAAACCTCTTTATTTACCACCTTCCACAGGAGTTTGGAGACCAGGACATTCTGCAGATGTTCATGCCTTTTGGAAATGTTATCTCTGCTAAAGTCTTCATTGACAAACAGACCAATCTGAGCAAGTGCTTTGGTATGCAAAGAAACCGAGCCAGAACATTACCGTACTCCCGAGTGCGGAGTCCCGGGACGGAAGGTGTAATGGCAAATACTTGAGAAGTCAGGAGAGGGCTGCCCTTGTGTAGTGGTGTTTCCTGGTTCTCTGGATCCATGTAAACAGACTGGGCAAAGTCGTTTCACCAAAAAAGGAGGAAGGGGCTGTATAAAAAGGAAGGATCTGGGAAGTTACAGCAGACATTAGGTTCTACACATAGAGCAGTTCTACACTGCGCTATGGGCGCGTCTTGCTACATGTATCCCCTAAATGGGTCACTGCGGAGCAGCAACAGTGTCTTTGAACCTCATAGACTGAACCACAAACAACTGGAGGGGAAGAGTTTGTGGGCTGTAGTTTAGGCTGTCCTGATAACAGAAGGACCCTGCAGCCTCCCCCACTAATCCTTGACTCCGCCCTGTGGGCAGGGCGGGGCTTACTGCTCTCCATCCAGAGTCCCCGCTGCATGTGCCGGGAGGGGTGTGGTCAGCTGCCAGCCACACTGCCGCTCCACAGAGCGAGCGCAGGGCTGGGTGTCGCCTCGTCACAGGAGGCGCTGCGCTGCGCTGGGTTCAGGAGCCAGGGGCTAGGGGGCTGCCTGACTGGGTGTAGCTTATACCGAGCACGCTCTGCGGCCTGCGCTCCGTGCCGGCCCTCCCTTAGGCAGCCCGACTCTGCCTCGGGGCGGGGCATTTGCCCCCGGAGAGAAGAAGGCAAGCTGCCTGGTGCACTGGTTCCACAGCAGGAGGGCAGCGAGCACTCATTACGTGGACTGCTTATGTTTTCAAACCTTTTAGTCCCCTGAGTAGTTTAGAGGCCTGAATGTTCAGAGTATATATTACTCGCTTGCCAAGTTCTGGCCCAGGTTGAGAAAGAACATTTGCTTGAGTCACTCCAATTTACTAATTCACGTTGGTATAGGCAGTAGCATAAAACAAATCAGAGTAGATACGGGCCAAAAGAAATTTTGACAAATAGAACTGTATGGTATAAACCGCCAGAGGCGGGAGTGGTTCTCAGCCGCCCAATAACTCAGTATGTGGCGGATGGTAATGGGCAGCCAGAATGTTTTGGCTCCCAAAGCTCCTTTATCATGGCGTCTTTCTAACTTCTGAGCTATGGCCCAGGAAGGTCTGAATCTAATGTTGTTAGAGGAAGTAGCATGGCCATGGCCACCCTTTAAGTCACTGGTTTTATCTGAGTGGAAAGGCTGTCAGCCTGCACCCATGACACTGTTGCTGCTGCTTTAGCGAGTGTGTCGACCCCTTTGGAATGGTTCACGCGAGCGACATGGAAGTCAGTTGTGTGCGGTGGGTGTGTTTCGCTGTGAGCTTGCCCTTGGGGACGTCCCTGCACAGGCTGTGAGCCAGACTTATATATTCCTTGTAGCCAGACAATGTCCTGGGCTTATCTGGAGGTTGGAAAGGATTGAGCTTTGTGGTTTGATTTTGAGAAAATATTTACTGCTTTGAAAAGAGCTCATATCAGCCCACAAGCTACTTAACCAGCGTGTTCATAATAATGCAAGCCACAGCTGGGTGTCGGCAGACACTTGTATTTGGCATAATGGACTGAGATTCCAGTTTCTACTAGAAGCCGTAGCATGCTATACCAGGGTTTCTCAGTGAGCCAGTGTCATTTCTTGGGGTCCCAGGTTTGCAGGTCATGAGGTGGTACCCCATTCTTTCATTCTAACCTCATTATCCATCTCACCCTTGACCCATTTCCATTCTTTAATCATCTTGCTACTTCTGGATAAAAACCCAGAGGGAAAGGAGACAGTCTGAGCAGTTACCTTGAACTGAACGATCACATTTACTGGGAATTAGATTTTATAAAAATTTACACCACCGTTGGCAGTACAGCCTGCCTATGAGAAACTTCTCTGCCTTCCACCATATGCTCATATTTGTCAGCTGAGAACTCTGCTCAAGGTACATTTATGTCCTTCTCTTCCTCCTCTAGTTGGTAAAGGAATTTTCTCTTTAGCTTTGAACTGTAATAGTAAGCAGATGGAAAAGCTTAGTATAGAACCTTCTTAACAGCTAATGTTCAGAAATGAAATTCAATCAGGGTAATAGCTAATTACTGTTACCACCAAAAGTAAGTAGGGACTGTACAAGCTAACACTCTGCCATTGACTGAAGGAAGCTTTGCAGGTACCATCACCCCCTGCCCTGGTCCCCCCCTGGGGTGAGAACAAACATGGTCAGAACTCTGTTTCTTGGTCTTTGCAGGGCATCATCAGTTCTTTTTGCAAAAGCACCCCTCTCTTTCTTGGTGGTGAGTGTCAGAACGGAAAGATACTGGGAACTGCTGGGATGGTTGTTAAGCCCTGAGCTGTTTAGCCTGTTTATTCCCCAAGGCTCTTGGAGATACAAGGGGAGCAATTTCCATTCTGTTGAATTCAGTGGCGCTCAGAAAATGGAAGTGAGAGATAAGGAAGAAGACCCAGCGTTTCCCCTGGGTCCTTAGGTCCCTCTCAGTAATAACTTCAAAATGTTAAAAATCAAGTATAGACATTCTAGAGTTAATTCACTAACCCCATCCCATAGCCAAACAAGTGCAGGCTCTGGGAGATGGATGGAGAGCTGAAATGAAGGGCCCACCCTGTTAGCCAGCCCTTCCCTTAATTATCCTGCCTTGTGAGCTCAACCTGGCTGAGCATCAGGGACCCTTGCAGCCCTGGAGCACTGACGCCATTGCTTAGATGAGCCGCAGTTACTCATGGACCTGGGCTTCTTAAAGGATTCAAAGAAACCTTAAACACAAATGGACTTGACTGAAATCAGTAAGAGACTGAATTCACTCACACAACAGAGTGTTGAGATTTTAGCATTCTACAGAGGTGCTTTGTTCACATCAGGCCATTACCCGTCCAGCTAGCTTTTCCACTGCTTCTCAGTGGACAGTCCCAGTGCTGCCCTCACACATGCCCTGCTCATCCAGGGGAGGCACACGGCGGTACTCACCACTGCGGTTACACTGTCCAGCGCATCCACGGGGCCCTGCCCCTTCTCTACTCTGCTGCCTCCTTCCTGATTCCCGCCTCCCTGCCCCTTGTGTTTTCCAGGTTTTGTTAGCTACGACAATCCAGTGTCTGCGCAAGCTGCTATCCAGGCTATGAATGGCTTTCAGATTGGCATGAAACGCTTGAAGGTCCAGCTGAAGCGCTCCAAAAACGACAGCAAACCTTACTGATCCTAACCCCAGAGGCTCCCGCTCTTATTTTAGCTTTCCTAGGGTAAGTCCCACGGGCCAGCCTGTTCGCAACAGGACAGGCAGAGGAGGACCACATTGCCAACTTTTACCACGAGAGACGGTTATTTTTACAATAAGGCCTCCATCCCCTCCCACCCCCACCCAGTTCGCCATATTTAAGACTTGGGCTACCTTGTTTCTAGCGAGTAAACTCCAGTGCCACTGTATTCTCCTTTGTTTTGCAATTTGAATCTCCTTTTACCTTTTTTTCGTTTTGTTTTTGGGTTTTGCTTTTTAAAAAAAAAAACCATACACACAAATAAATGCCATCTTGAGGATTTAAAAGGCAAACAGAGGCTAATGTGCACTTGTAACGCTGAGAGCTGATGCCCTGCCTGGAGAACTGAGCCCTCCTGCCCCAGCTTACCCCTAGGCGGGCACCAGCTGTTCAGAGGTCAGGCGGTGGCCTAGCCAGAGAGAAGCCAGGAGAAGCACTTAAAACAATCCACAACGTCTTTCCACTACATTTGGTTTGTTTTAATCCATGGGATTTTATTTTAGGGTTCAAAGAAACATGACATCTATTGGTCAGGTTATTACACTGGTTGTCTATTTTGTTATTGTTTTATTTTAGTTCTTAGAAAGGATTAATGTAAAAAAAAAAGATTTAGAGATCTGTTTCTTAAAGCTACAGGGTTTAAAAATAAAATAAAAAGGAATGAAAATACTTGATGTTTCTTGAAAGATAAATTTAATAATAAATAATACATAAATAATACATAAATAAAAAAGAAAGCCACAGGCCTGTAAATTTTATTTGTAAAAAAAGCATTTCTATTTTTGTACAAAATTTTTACTGCCTCAGAAATAATGGAAGTTCTTTATTGCCTATTGTTAACTTATTGGGAACCTAAAGAGCAGCTCTCCGCGCTAGCTAGATCCTTCAGAAGTAGTCTCTAGAGGAATGGGCTTTTTGTCACCATTGAACCCTAGGCCTAAAGTTCATGCTTTATCCTCTTGTCGTTTGTATCTGTCTGATTATTTTGTTCGTAACTTCCATTATCTAGTTTACAGTTCAGTTGTCTGACTTTCCCCGTATGTTACATTCGTTGAAACTGGATCCTCTCCCCTGTCCCTTGCCAGCCCCTCACCCCAAAACACCCAGAATCCATCCTCTCTCCCTCTCCGGATGGATTCTTGGGGTTCCATCGTGCTGTGGATAAAGATTGTAAGAAATGCAAATTATGTGGACGGCTCGTAGACTCCCTAATGACCTAAGATTTGCATTAGTTTTTCTCCTGCACCCTTAAGAGTGATTTTGTTGCTGCTGCGTAGATTCTGTGTAACTTTTTACTCTCCCTTGTTTTCTCCCTAGACATCTTCATGCCCGTTAGTTCACCGTTTGCCTAGCATGTCCCTGTGGCGTCTCAAAAAAAAAGTTTCATCGTCCCGTCATTGTTTCTGATGTCTTTCTGACCTCACATCATATTTGGTTCTCCTACTGACCTTTGATCTAGTTTGACCTTTGAGATTTGCATGTGACCTCATCTAGCTATGAATTCTGGGAAGTCAATGTGAAAAACATTGCTGCATTCATGCAAGACTGAAATTTATTAGAAAAATTAATTATAGAAAAACAACCTGTGGCAAAAATGTTTCTTTCTTATTTTTTTTTCTTTTCATAAAACAGACTTGAAAGTATTATACAGGGATTGGCATTCTTCCCGGTCACTGGTAACAATAGCAATATGTGTCCAGGGACACAGAATGTTGGTTTCTAACAGACTACTTCCAAAAACAGTTTGAGAAAAAAACTGTCTGATTTTAAGTCTCTAGAGGTCTGTAATAGTTTTTACATTTTTCAGGCAGTGTAAAGTTTTTTGATAAGGCCATTTTAGGTGGCTCACTTTCTCATTAAGATATATATATAGAACCACTTTTTGTAGGTTAGTATAAGAAAAATATTTACCCTGTTTTGGGGCAAATGCTACCTATTTGTGTCACCTTTTGCTGAACTGACTCACAGTTAGACAATCCATGGTTTAATGCACATGAAATTACCTATATTTTATACTGTTTCAATGTACAGGAGAAAGGTTACTGTAAACTGTGTTGCGTTGGTGCTTCTGTGAATTAAGTTGTGGTTTCATCATGAGTCTTACGGTCTTAATGTTCTTTGTTGATAAGACAAGTTTAGAATTGGTTTACTTAAAAAAAAGAATTTCAAAAAATTTGCTTAAAAAAAATTTCATGTGAGGGGAAAAAAAAAAATACCTATTCCAGAATAAGTTTTGTGTTGGCTTGTAAAGCATTGATGTCATTTTTTTTTATTATTATTATTGTGGACTATTTAGATGTGTTTGTGTTCAGCAAAATGTGATTTTTTTTTCTTTTAAAGAAAAAAGTGAAAATATATAGTGCCAAATTCCAAAGGTACTTCCTTCCTAGAGCTTCAGTGTGTTTGTGAGAAGTAATTTGATAACATGGGTATTTTATTATGTGTTTTGTATAAATCCCTAATATTTAAAAAACAAAAAACAAAAAAAGAGGTTAAAAAGTTTGTTAACTTGCTATCCTGTGGTCTTGTTGCCTGAAATTGTTATCGTTTGTTATTTCTCTATGATGTTTTTTGTAAGACACTGTATAAGTGCCCATGTCTCACTTTTTTAACCACTCTGCACATCAACGCTGTGACGGCAACCTCACAATGTATTTTCTTCATAATACATGGAAACCTCTAAGGTGAGAAAGTTTTGAACTTTTAACCCTTTCTACCCAGAGCTATCGGGAATGTTGGTAACTTTTTATACTGTCATCATTTTGTTTGCGGGTATTTTTCTAATTTGGATTCTCCCCAACCCCCAGCCCCCATCTATCTTCTCTATAGAGTTGCTTTTTGTTTTCACTACTTTATCCTTTGGTTGCGATCCAAAAGAAAACTCCACAAGGCAAATCTGAAGGAAAAAAATACATACTTTAACCTGATTTTTTTTTTTAACTGACAACTTCTGGTCATTTTTTAAAAAAGAATTTTTAATGCGCTGCAGGAATTCCTTCTGACCAGTTTATTGGCTAAACCTGTGAGGGGAATGGTAGGTAGATTTCAGCACCTAAGTGAACCTGAAATTCTCTGCTTCTGAGATCAGGTTTAGTGGCCTGGTCCAGTTTAGAACAGTTTCATCGACCTTCCAGTGAAATGACTGTGATGGAGTCATTTGAGGTATTTTTGCTTTTGTTTCTGAAATACTCCTCGTTAATATCTCTAATCAGCCACTGTACTGGGATTCTCTGACCCCCTCTGAATACGCAAGGTGTCTGGAGTTAGAAGCGGATAGTCCCTTCCCTTTTGATTTTTAATTGAATGCATGTATTGACCACATAAGTCAGTTCTTTGTCACAGTTACTGACCAAATACCTAGCGCCAGTTCCTGCTGCCACTTTTTAATGAAAGTGCCATATTACTTTGACTTCGTGTGAACAGATCTTTTGCTGTCTTGACAAATCCCAATGCCATCCCTACAGCCCCAGCGCACACTCCTGCCTTCCTGAAAGCAGGCCCCAGAAGCTTCTTTGTCACTAATGGAGTCCAGAAGCTGCTGGCTCCCCTCCCTCGCTCCTTTGTGCGCTCACCACCCGGCTTGGTTTAGTGTGTGTGAATGTGATAGCCCTGGGACGGAAAGGACTAGCCTCCAACGATGCAAAAAAAAAAAAGTTTCCTTCTTATAGCACATGCACTTACAATGAGGCGATTTGTATTATCCTCACCCGTGTTTACTACTGCTGGGGCCTTCCTTCATCCTTCGAGGGCTATTTTGTACTTCCTGCAGCAATCTGCTGAAAACCAGAAGCTGCCGCACGTCGCACTCACACACATAGCCCATGGTGGTGTGCAGGTCGTGCGTAGGAGCGCGAGAGAACACACACCACTGGAATGGCTCAGACTGTCTCAGTCCGAATCTCTTCATTTACCAATTTCTACATAAATCTCATAACACACTTTTCCCCCATTTCTTCCAGGAAGCAAACTGCCCTCCACTCCTTTCACCCACCTGCATCTCCCCCTGAAGCGCCCAGTGCGGCTGACAAGAGGCTCAGGGTGGCACTTTAAGTTGAGTGGTTCTTATTTTGCAGGCAACCAAGACACATTTAGGGGGACAGTCCTTTCTTTTTTTTCTTTTTTTTTTTTTTTCATGTCTCATTGTTAAAAAGATAACCCTCCTTGGAGACAAGTTGTCCTTCTAGTCACTTTATCTTTTAATATCAAAAGGAAAAAGTTACAAGGGTGCAAAGGGCCTGTGCCAGAAGAAAAAACACACAGGGAAACTGCTTTTTTAAAATTCAAGTGTAGAAAATAGTCATTTTTAAACTAAATTAGAGAATTGTGATAAAAATGGCAGTCCTCGAGGCGTAACAAGTTCATCTTTCTTTCACCATAGGGGTTCTAGTTCTTTGGCTTGTGCTACTCTGGATTCATTTTACTGTTTCTGTTTTTATTATCTTAAGTGCTAATTAACAAGAAGAAATAAAATTTTAAAAAAACCTGTAGTTTCATTACCTTTTTGAATAATGTCATACAAAAAATGTATTTGTTTTTTTGTGCTGTGAGAATTGTTGTTTGTAGATTAATAATATCATTTCGTTTAGAATTACAAAATAGTTTTTAAATATTGTCTGAGAAAAGCCAAAGTTAATGCAACCTAGTGGAAACTGTAAGACCATTTGAGTATTGTTTGTTTTATTGATGCATTTGGATTTTGTTGTTTGATGGAATTTGAGCCAAAAAAAAAAAAAATACGCAGGCTTTCCTATTTCTACAACTGATTGTACTTATGCATTTTGTACCAGTGGAACTTTTTATACTGGAGATTAAAAAAAAATGGAAATTTTTGTGGCTTACTCTAGTGGGCCCCCTGACAATGACTGATTTCAAGTTTGATTTCTGATTGATAGAAAGAAAGTTACTTTTTTTTTGAGAATTAAAAACTTTGGCTTGATTTCTTTTTTCCCTTTGCTTATATCTAGCATTAGAATTTTGTCTTAAAAAAATACAGCGGTAAGTTTCACTTTTTATTCTGTATCGTGCAGTTAGTTACACAATAAGGTAATTAGATTTAGAAGTACTCAGTCACTTTAAGTGGATAAATGTATTAGTTAAAACTTTAGGGGTTTGCTTTTTTGCTGTTTAGATCAAAGTTTTTTCTGATTCTTCTGTCCTCATTGTGAACATAACCGTGTAGTTGAAACAGTCAAACTTATTTTTGTAACGTATGTTATTGTGTGATGCAGTTTTTTGCTTCTGTCTCCAATATTAAACCATTTTCCTAATACTTGTGTCTCTCTCTGCGTGTTGTATTGTTGGTAGTCATTACATGTTGGTGATACATCTACACACCTCACTGTTTCACGTATCTGTTTTTTTCTATATGTTGTGTAAAAAGATACAGTCGATTCCACCTAAGTGAATATCTGATTTGGGGGAAGGGAAACTGCACACCAGCCACCTCTGACTTATGCTCAGTGGCCTGTTTTAAGCCTGCATCCAGCGATTCACCAAAACAACTGCCTACAGAGTTGGATTTGCCAAGACCTGTTATGGTCTTTTGATCACACTGGTAAATTTCTCTTCTGAACCTCCACCTCTCCCTCTCCCTCCCCTCTCCCTCCATCATGGGCATACGTATGCATTTCTTAACATTCATTTAAAACTGCTGCTGCTTTACTGCATAACCTCAAAAAGAAGAAGAGAGGCAGCAGAACTATCTACCCAGCAGTGCAAAGGCATAACGTTCCAGTCAAACTCTTCTTAGCGACTAATCACATTTTTAAAAGAGGTGCGCTCTCGAGGGCAGAGAAAATAAACCTACCTGGTGGATAGAAGATGTGAAAAGGGTTAAGTACGTGTTGCCATCCATCAACAGAGACGTGTAGAAAAGTAATTTAAATTATGTATTTTTAAGAGCTAACTGAATCCAGGTGCAACTTTGAATCAGTAAAAGTAATGGAAGAGGAAAGAAATAGTTCCGAGTGCTGAAATGGAAGCCCTACTCAGCCAGGTGGGGTGGGAGGAGGTCACGTTTCTCATGCTTCAGTCTTCATGGTCCTTATGGTCCATTTCCAAAGGAAAGCCAAGTTGCCCTGTACACCCACACTCCTTCCTGAAGGAACATGTATTTTTAAAAAAGCCTTGTCCCCTGCTACCACCCCAACCCCAATGATCAAAAAGAGAACTAAAGCAAAAACGACTCCTGGTATGCCCTCTGAAATAGGCCCCAGGCCCTCTTCTCACGTGTGCCCCGCTGTTACGCTCAGGAATCTGACTGCTCTCCAAGTGCACTTAAAAGATTCCACTGCTGTCTGCTCCCTATGTCTGCTCTCGCCTCCCATTCTTCAGACACACGAGCTCTGTGTGACTCAGGCACCCAGCACCAGGCAGGTCTCCTCTGGCTGCCACTGAGACTTTCCCTGAAGGTGCCAGGCCCTCCACCCGCTGGTTTTAGCAGCCCCTGTGACCCCTAGATTGTCTAGTCGGCTCAACAGCAGAGGGTCCGGGTGCCGCGGAGGGAAGGCGGCTTGCTCCCCCGCAGGCCGAGCCTCAGTGGCAGGCCGAGCCTCAGTGACGTGGCTCCCACCAGCTCCACACCGGCACACGTGGGAGCTGACTTCCTGCCAATACTTCTCTAGTCAATCTCATCACAGCCTCCACCAGTCTGAAAACCCACAGCTTACGTTAGTGGGAAAAGGTGGCTACGGGTGTGATTTTTCTTTTCTTTTTTTTTTTGCGGGGGTGTGAGGGAGGGGAGAAGGGGTAAAGAGGGTGAGCAATTCCAAGATGAAAGGGCTTATTTTTAAAATACGTAAGTGATGTACGATAGCTCTATCTCCACCATTTGACACAAGGCAAAATACTCATGCTAAGTAAAAGAAGGGAAAGACAAAGCCAGTTTTTTTGGTTCTGGAAAAACAAAAACAATTCTTCAAAGAAGGGGACAAAAAAATGCTAGTTCCCTTAAGCTCTGAGGACTGTCCAGTAGTCCCTGCTTGGATTCGCAGCTAGCATGCTATTCTGTAAAAGGCCTCTGCAGTGCTAGCAAGGTGTACCTGTTTGCCATGCGCAGACCCCCTGGGGATGACAGAGCTGCCAGCGTTCACCCTGGTGACGGAAGCCGCATGTCTGCCCAGCCCACGGCAGTTAGGAGCAGCCCAGGGCCTGGGACTCTTAGCTGGCAGGCTAGGAAACACAGTGAACATAAAGGTACTGTGAATCATTCCTGATAAGTGAATAAAATATTGTGACCAAACAATCAGCTTATTCACTTATCAGGAATCGACTGTTCTGCTAATTCGCTGTTTTTGTTTTTCATCTCTGTTGTAGTTCACTATTCTTGCTGTGTTCTGTTTTCTCCTCTCATGCTTGGGCAAAATCACTGGGAATATTTATCTTCATGTGACCATGAACGTTTATATCGAGTGAAAATGGTATCTTAACAAAATCTATGCACTTGCTATCAGGAACACAATACTGGATGTGTCTTATATATATTGAACTATATAGTACTCGATTTCTTAAATAAAGCTTAAGAAAGGACTTCTGTGTGTAATGTTAATGTGATTATTTTTCAAAGCAGTGTTTCTAGGGGCTATTTTTGTTCTTTTAAGTCTTGAGTGATACAGGATTATTTTTCATTAAAATTATATCATTGGCTTTATGACTTAATATTCAATAAATTGACTTTGGAAACAAAATGGAGTGGGGGGACATTCTTCCAAGTGCATTTTAGCAAGAGGCGTCTGGAAAACCATCGCCTTACTGGTGTCTCTGGCAGATCTCTGCCCAGGGGCCGTGGGTGGCAGAACAGAGCAATCCCTACACCACCCAAAGCCCCCTGGAAAGTTCCAGAATCTGCCCTAACCTAGAAAACCCAACTACCTCTCTGAAAGTGGTCCCATTAGGCTCAGAAGAAAGAAGAAGAAAGGCCTACCTGAGAATAATGCTGGTTTGCATCAGCACTTTTCCACAATGATGTGACACTAAAACTGTCCCCTGCTAGAGAGCAATGGTGGTTCCATGCAGGACTGCAGGATGAGAGGAAGCAAGAGAACTGGTTTGATCATTCAGGATGAGAAGGGAAATTTCAAAGCGATATGTGAGACAGACACCCTATAACAGTCACAGAGCTTAAATGGGAAGCCTGCTGCTTGGCCCTTTGAAGGAATATTTTTGAAATTTTTCCTACAGGCCATAAGTCTGAACAGAATGGCATTTTCCATTGGATTTTTTTAGCTTTGGGGTGTTATGTTAGATTTGTTTTTCTTGCTTAATGTTTGATTCTAAGAAAAACTTCTAAACTTGCACAATGGCACAGGCCTCCGTATCCTTTATAAAACAAATCTTAGTCATCCCTGATAATGAGGGATAGAGAGTATCGTTAATGAAAATCTACAGAAAACCTTCCATTCTCTGCCTCCTCCCATCCCAAACCTCCTACTTACAAATCTGTCAACAAAAGCAAAAACTAGTGAAAGCGAGGGATCAGAGAAAGTGACAACGGTAGAAAATCAAAGGGTCTGGATATACACTGCATTTGCTGGACCATGCAGTTTGGGGTTGGGGGGAGAGGTGTGGGAGGGGGCTTTTTTCAGTCTAACAGTTTGAAAACTGCTGGTCTCCATGCACTGGGCTTGAGGGCTGGAGTCGGCTGCACGTGGATGGACTTTTCATAGTTCTGCCTTGAGCACCAGTCACATAGCTAGAAAGCATCCTCTTTTCTAAAGAGAACACATCCAAGGCAGTAATGGATGGGAGAGCTCCTAGGCTCAGGGAACAAAGAATGAAATGCGACATATTCCCCTAGCAGTCAGTCGTCCCCACGACTGACCTCACCAGCGAGGGCTGCAGGCTGGGGGCCTCCACTCCGAGGGACGGCAGGAGGGCCTGCCCGGCGGGAGCTGCTTCAGGGGGAATGCTACGTTCCTTTTAACCTTCCTGTGCCGAGCAGCAAGGCAGCCTGGCACCAACTTCTACCTGCCTACATCCAGAGGAGTTTTTTAAATAAAAAATAAATATATGAATATACATTAAATATCTGTGATATGTTCAACAGATACATATAAAAGATACATTGTGTTCTGCAATAGGTCCACTTATACAGTTAAAGTCCCAAATAAGAATGTCCAGTTTTGAGACACTGGGTGATGCTTCTATCACGAAGCTGGAGTTAAGGCTACAGAGGCACTCAGCACTCTCTGGTGAGCCACCTGCCTCAGCCTGAACGCCGGCTCTACCTCCGGTTACCTGGGTGACCTCTCAGGGCCTCAGCTTCCTCACGGGCAACTATATGTGCTGTGTGGGGTGGTTATGAGGATTAACTAAGCCCACATATGCAAACCAGACCAGGGTCATCACGCTGGAAGTACTCGCACAGGTAACCACATGGGAGCAGTGGTAGTACTGACGTAGTCAGCTAAGGGCCCTCTTTGGGCCCGGTCTATTACTGTCTCCTGCCAGGTGCCCTCCGCCATCCCCAGAGAGCCCGATAGCTCTCCCCTCTGTTCCTTGGACAACTACAGACAAGGTCCGACCAGAAACCACAGTTCCTGCAGCAGAGATCTGCACTAACAAGCTCCAGAACAGGCTTTTCCCCTCATGAAAAACTGTACCCTGGAGACATGCCCACCTTACAGGCCAGCACACCTGCCCTGAGTCATGAGCACCCACAAATAACTCCATCCTCAGAAAGGGAACCAGTCCTCACTCTAAGCCACCCTCGCTTCCTACCTCTAAGTACCACACTTACACGTAGGTATCTCTTCCTCAAAATAAAGCCTAGCTGTCCGTTGGGGTCCTGGGTGGGAATGACAGATCTCCTGAAGATCTGCCTGTAATGGAGCCTGTAGGTTCTAGGCCCTTCCACAGCACAGCTGTGGCCTCCGCAGCCACCAGAATTGATACATCTCTGACCACCTCAGGAAGAGCAGTGGTCAGAACTTAGAAGTCCGGGTACAGCCAAGCAGCAAGCTCTTTAGACCACCGCCCCCATCTGCTCCCCACCCTCAATTTAACCAAAGGTGTTCTGCTGTTTTATTGATTGGTGGTCCATGTAGGATTTAGAAAAACCAATTTGCTACTAAGAGCACAAAGACGAAAGCCACTGCTTTAAAAGAGGGTCTCAGCAAGCTCGCCCTTACCTATGCATGGTGATAAATACTTAGTGTCTTTGGAGTCCATCTCTCCTTCCCTTATCCCTACTTCTATATCCCCATGTTTCTCCGTCTGCGATGCATCATAACATTCACTATTTATTGTGCACTGTTTACATGTCGCGTTTAGCTGTCTCCCAAGCCAGACTGTGAGCTCTCTGAAGGAAGTGACTTGGTTTCATTCATCACTGGGTCTCCAGTGTCACACAGTGCCTGCCATATCGCCAGTGTTCAAAAATGGTGGATGGGTGGGTGAGTGGATGGATGAATACAGCAGGTAATCTTGCTCGGGCTCGAGAAAAGCATGCCTTATGAAATGGACAACTCAGGAAACATCTGAGGAGACAGGTCTGATGATGCTATGGGATGAGAATGGCAGAAATAGGAAGCGAAAGTCAGGAGCCATCATGGGCGGCCTGGAACGCAGGTGAGGAACTCTCCTGCTTGCGAGTCCCAGAAACGCAGGTTTGGCCTCGTTGCCACAGAGCTGGTCACCTACTGAGGTCCTGAATGGAAGGACATTCCGTTAATCAAGGCGAGCCACCTTGGGTGTAGTGTCATCTTTTTCAAGCTAGATTTTGTACCCTCTCAGGAACATCTTGTAGCTAATGACCGTCCTTAGATGGATTTTTAACATCTAAGAGACTAGAAGAGCCATAGAACTGAGTACAAATCAATAGAAAACTATGAATAAAGGCACCTGATTCTGAGGCATGCCTGAGAAGCAGGCCAGTTCCCTTTCGCCTTCTCTCCCAGCTGCAGCGACTGCTCAACCCACCAAGTGAGTACCTGGAGCAGGACAGGGCCAGGCCAGCCCACAGGCAGAAAAGCACAACTAAGTCACTAACAGCCCTGTGAAGGCGAGAAGTCCAAGCCACCGCTGGGATGCCATGTAGCCCCAGGCATCGGAGAAATTTATGTGAATCCAAGTAATCTGTCCCAGCTTGTCAACAGCTACCATAGGCACAGTGCACAATCCACTCATCATTCATGTGTTCAAAAGACAGGTACCCCACACAAGGGGTGTAACACATAGTCCCGCCTCCATGAGCGGCCATAATTAGCAGATCTGCCAAGTAAGAGGAAACCCTTCAAAGCAGTGAGAGGGGGTGGTCCAGACAAAACCTTCTCTCCCCACACAAACACTGTATCACCATGGTGCCCAAACGGGATTATACACTTAAGAGCCTCAGAGAGATGGCAGCCCTTTCAGACTTTCTAGTCCTCAGCTGAGCTCAGTGCTCCTCAGACAGTGTCTCCTGGCTGGAGCTTAAATGAAATCTAGTGGGGGATGGGGACCAAGGAGCTGCTCCCACAGTCCTCTCCACACCCATGTCTCTCCCAAGGGCAGAGCTGAGCAGAGTGGCCCTCTGTACCCACCTGGCCAAGCATGTGGCATGCTCTTACCCGTCTACAGGATGTGTTCTATGCACTGACTTCACCTCTTTATAAACTATGACCTGACCCAGTGGGGGCCTTCCCATCAGGGGGCCTATGAGGTTGAGGAGACTGGAAAGCAGACACAGCGCCCCGGTGGGAATGAGAGATGGGGGCTAAAGCAAGACAGGGTGTCCTCCAGAGCTGACGGCGCAGTTGCCGCCCGCCTGCAGCACCCGGGCCCGAAGCCCACAGGCCTGCCCTGCACCCACTTCCCACTCTGCCCTCCTCCCCATCCCACTGAGATTGTGTTCTTCAGCCATCTCAGTGCCCCATTCGGTGTCTCCTGTGGGGCTACATGCACCCCTATTCCTAGCATCAAGTTCAGCCCAGTCACAGTAAAATGCCGGTGACACCTGCCAGCTTTCCCTGCTGTCGCGCCCTTTGCAGAGCAGGCTTCAGAGAACTTCGCTGTCCCCGCGATAAAAGGGTGAGAAAGGCAGTGCTCTCAGGTTGGCTAGAACCAACCAACAAAGAAATACTGGGGACTCCATCATTAAAGAATGTGATGAAAGTAATGTCACCAAGGTCATGACAAAGGCCATTCCTGACTTTGCTCCCCTCACAAGAACAGCTAACAGCTATTCATGGACAAGACCCCACTGAGAGAGTCCTAGAACACGGGGTGAGGCTGAAGCATCCCTGCACCTCAGAGACCTAGACAGACGGCCTCGAAGTATAAGAGGAGCAGCTGCACGTGGACCACAGGGCCCCGCCCACAGGGGTCACAGCACCACTCAGAAAGGTCTCCGAGCCTACAGTTCCTACAGTGAGAAAAGAGGGCCCAGGGGTGACACCCAGCCCCCGCCCAGAATTGTGGGTCACTTTGTGGGAGCCCCTACTCTGTTTTTGGCTCCTGGGGATTGCAGGGGAACCTGTGGGGCTCAGCCACCGGGCATCTGACTGTTACAGAGAAGTGGGGGCGGGGAGGGGGTGCTTCCAGCAGCCAGCACTTGCATCTTGGCAGACCAAGTTCCTACCTGCAGAGCCCAGACAGCAGTCCAAGCAGCAGCTTTGCTCATCTTCAGAACCAAGTTGGTGGCACAGTCTGACCAAGCAACTCGGCAGGGTTGAGGTCTAAATGGTTCAGGTCCTCAAATGAGTTTTGCCGGCCCTGGAGCCTGGTCTGCCTGTGCCTAGACAGAACAGCTGAGTCAGCCTCACCCACTGCGGACTATGGCTCCCGGCCCCTCCAAACCAGAAAGCCTATTGGGGAAAATTTGGGAGTTGCCTCCAGTGGGGCCCCCCGAGTCCCTCCCAGGCAGAAGAGCTGAGTCATGGTCGCCCCTGCTGTGGCGGGTAACCCAGGCCCCGTCTGACAGGAAGAGCTGGCGAGAACACCTGGAAACTGCTGCAAAAGGCAGAGCTGCTTGAGCTGAGGCAGGTGGGCAGAGCTGACTGCCCCCAGAGTAAGGCCAGGGGCCCTGTTTGGCCAGAGAATCTGGGGCACAGGCGGCTTGAGTGAAACCACAAACACTGAGCCCTAGTGGCCTCAGAGCTGCTTCTGTTGCGAAGGGGAACTAACTCATAGCCTCACCTACTGCTGAGCACGGCCTCAGCCTGCCCGACCAGGAACCTAACCAGAGTACACAGAAGCCGCGTAGCACATCCAACAGCCTTGCTAACCATGGCTCTCCCTGTCTGAAGAGAGAAGCCAGTAGCCTCACCTGCCCAGGATTTTCAGTGCACACTCCTGCCTGAGTGGACTCCCCAAGCAGCAGGGAGCACACTCAAGAGCCCTACCTACTGCTGGGTAGTAGCCAGTCCCAACTGTCTAGGAAGCCTGACCAGAGAATCCAGACAACCATGGAGCCCATCTTACAGCCTTACTTTGGCAGAGAACCAAGCCAACAGTCCTACCCAGCTATTCTCAGCCAGAGGCACACCCACCCCCACTCCTGACCTCAGAGTTCAATTGCCTCACCCAAAAATAGGCCCTAATAGAAACCCCACCTGCCCAAGGACGTTATCAGCAGACACGTACAGAAACACAAACTGAGCTGACTGGTGAAGAACTGTCTCTGCCAAAACAAACCTGCAAAATCTGAAAGAGGAGACCACTTACTCAAATGTGCAGACACCAATGTAAAGAATCAAGGATCACAAAAAATGAAGTAAATATGACACCACCAAAGGAAATTAATAAAGCTGTAATAACTGACCCTAAAGAAATAGAGATCTATGACTGTCAGACAAAGAATTTAGAACAATCCAAAAGAAGTTTAGTGAACTACAAGAAAACAGAGACAACTAAATGAAACCAGCAAACAAATGTTTGAACAAAATGAGAAGTTCCACAAAGAAATAGAAACCATCAAAAAACAAGCAAACATCCTACAGCTGAAAATTACAATAACTGAAAAATCCAAGAGAGCTTCAAATTCAGACTTGACTATGCAGAAGAAAGAATCAGAGACCTGGGAGATACGATATTTGAAATTATCCAGTCAGAGGAGGAAAAATTAAAAAGAGTGAAGAAAGCCTATGGCACTTATGAGACACAATGAAAAGAAACCATGTTCACATTATGAGAATTCCAGAAGGAGAAGAGAAAGGGTGAGGAATTATATTTAAAGCAATAATGGCTAAAACTTCCCAAACCCAGGGAGAGAAACAGACATCCAGATCCAAGAGGCCCAAAAGACTTTAAATACAATGAATCCAAATAGGGTTACAAGGAAACACACCATGAACAATTTATCAAAAGTCAAAGACAAAGAAAGAATTTTAAAAGCAGCAAGAGAAAAAACAGAAGTTACATGTAAGGGAACCCCCATTAGACTATGGGTGGATTTCTCAACAGAAAATTTTCAGGCCAGAAGAAGATGATATGCTCAAAATAATGAAAGAAAAAAACTGTCAACCAAGATTACTGTATCTGGCAAAGCTGTCCTTCAGAAATGAAGGCGAGATAAAGAAATTTCTCAAACAAAAGCTGAGGGAATTTATTTCCACTAGAGCTGCCTTATAACAAAAGCTAATGGGGGTGCTTTGAGTGGAAATAAGTGGATGCTAGTTAACATCATAAAAACAGAAGGTAGTATAAAACTCACTGGTAATAGTAAATATTTAGACAAAGTTAGATTCTGTAATATGATAATGATGGTGCATAATTCACTTATAATACTAGCAGTTTACAAACAAATATAGTAAAAGTAACTATAACCACAACAACCTTATTAGTTACATAATATGAAAAATATGTTAATTGTTAACATCAATAAACTACAATGTGAGGGGGAAAACAAGTACAAGTGTAAAACATAAAAATTCTATTGAAGTTAAATTGCTATTAGTTTAAAATATGGTGTTACAATTTTAAGATGTTTGATGTAAGCTCTATAACCACAACAGGAAAACCTGTAGTAATTACAAACACACACACACACACACACACACACACACACACACACAAACATGATAAGTCAAAACACACTGATATCACAAGATATCAAAACACAGAAAAAGACAGCAGGATAAGAAACAAGGAACCATGGACCTGTAAAGTGACCAGAAAGCAATAAACAGAATGGCAATAATAAGTCCTTAGTTATCAATACTTACTTTAAATGTAAACAGATTATATTCTCCAATCAAAAGACATAGAATGACTAGATTAAAAAAAAAAGTCCAACTGTATGGAACAAGAGAATCACTTTAGCCTTAATGACAAACAGACTGAGAGTCAAGGGATAGAAAAAAAATTAGGGGTACCTATACTTGTATCAGACAAAAAAGACTTTAAACTAAAAATGGTAAAAAGAGACAAAGAAGATAATTATATAATGACAAAGAGGTCAATACAGAAAGAAGATATAATTGTAAATAATTATGTGCCCAACATCAGAGCACCTAAATTACATAAAGACTGAGCTACAAAAGAAATAAATGGGAAATACAATAATAGCTGGGGACTTTAATACCCCACTCTCAGCAATGGATAGAACATCGAGACAGGGAATCAATAAAGAAACAGCGTATTTGAACACTACAGACCAGTTGAACCTAACAAACGTACATATAGAGCATTCTATCCAACCACAGAATATACATTTTTCTCCAATGCAAATCAAACATTTTCTAGGATAGACCATATGTTAGGGCACAAAACAAGTCTTAACAAATTCAAGATTATCAAAATGATACCAAGTATCTTCTCTGAACACTATGATATGAAACTAGAAATCAATAAGGAGAGGAACTAGAAAATTCATGAACACACGAAAACTAAACAATACTCTCCTGAACAACCAATGAATCAAACAAGAAATTAAAGAGGCAATAAAAAAGTAATTAGAGATAAATGAAAATGGAAACACAACATAAAACCATGGGGATGTAGCAAAAACAGTTATGAGAGAAATTCATAGCAATAAACGCCTACAGTAAGAAGCAAGAAAGACCCAAATAAACCATTTAACTGCTTTAAGAAACTAGAAAAAGAAGAAATTACTGAGCCCAAAGTTAGCAGAAGGAAGGAAATAATAAAGATCAGAAGAGAAATAGATGAAATAGAGAACAGAAAACAACAGAAAAGTTTAATCAAACTAAGAGTCAGTTCATGGAAAAGATAAAAATGAAAAGCCTTTAGCTAGACTACCCATGAAAAACAGGACCCAAATCAACAAAATTATAAATACAAAAGAAGACATTAAAACTGGTACTACCGAAATAACAATACACCAATTAACTGGACAACCTAGAATAAGTGGAAAATTCTTAGCAACACGCAAACTGCTAAGATGGAATCAGAAACAAATAACATGCCTGAATAGACCAATTACTAGTTAGGAGATTCAATCAGTAATCAAAAACCTACAAACAAACAAAAGCTCAGGACCACATGGTTTCACAGATGAATTTTACCAAACATTTAAAGAATTTACACCACTCCTTCTCAGAGTCTTGCAAAAAAACAGAAGAGGAGGGAACACTCCCGAACTCATTTTATAAGGTTAGCATTACCCTGATACCAAAACCATAAAAGGACACTACCAGAGAAAACTATACCAATATCCCAAATGAATATAGTTGTAAATATTCTCAATAAAATACTAAGACACTGAATTCAGTAGCACATTAAGAGGATCATTCACCATGATCAAGTGGGGATTTTATGTCTGAGATGCAAGGATGACTCAGCATACACCAATCAATCAACATGATATATCACATTAATTTAAAAAAAATTATATGATCATATCAATAGATGTAGAAAAAGCATTTGACAAAGTCCAACATCTGTTCATAGTAAAAACTCTTAACAAATTAGGTATACAAGTACCATAATACAGGCTGTATATGATAAGCCCACAGCTAATATCATATGCAATAGTGAAAAGTTGAAAGCTTTTCCTCTAAGATCAGTAATAAGACAGTGGTACCCACTCTCACCATTCTTATTCCACATAGTACTGGAAGTCCTTGCCAGAGCAATAAGAAAAATAAAGGGCATCAGAATTGCGAAGGAAGAAGTACAGTTGAGCCTTGAACAACACAGGTTTCAAATGCATGGGTCGACTTATATATAGATTTTTTTTTCATCTTGTAAACAGATGATGTAAACTTATAGTACTGATAAGCACAGTACAGTACTGAAAATGCATTTTCTCTTCCTTATACTTTTATTTTCCCTAGCTTCCTTTACTCCGAGAATACAGTATATAATACATATACAATATATTTGTTAATTGACTATATTATCAGTAAGACTTCTGGTCAAAAGTAGGCTATTATTATTTAAGTTTGGGGGGAGTTAAAAGTTATATGTGGATTTCTGACTGCATAACCTCCACAATGTTCAAGGGTCAACTGTATAGTTGTCTCTATTTGCAGATGACATAATGTTATATACAGAAAATCATAACGACTCGACCAAAACACTGTTTTATCTAATCAATGAATTCAGTAAAGTTGCAGGATACAAAGTTAACATGCAAAAATCAGTAGCTTTTCTATACACTAACAATAAATTACCTGAAAAAAAGAAACAATCACACTTACAGTAGCATCAAGAACAGTAAAATACTTAGGAATAAACTTAACCAAGAACATAAAGGATCTCTACTTTAAAAACTACAAGGCACTGATTAAAGAAATTGAAGACATAAATAAATGGAAAGGTACCCCATGTTCATGTATTGTTAAAATGTCAATACTACCAAGAGCCATCAATAGTTTTGATGCAATCACTATCAAGTTTTCAATAACATTTTTTTTTAGAGAAGTAGGAAAAACCATCCTAAAATTTATGTGGAACTACAAAAGACACCAAATAGGCAAAGCCATCTGGGGAGAAAAAGAACAAAACAGCAGGAATCACACTTTCTGATTTCAAGCTATACTATGAAGTTATAGTAATCAAAACAGTGTGGTATTGTGTAGAAACAAATAGATCAATGGACCAGAATTGAGAGCTCAGAAATAAACTCAAGCATATACAGTCAACTAATATTGGACAAGCGAGCCAAGAATACTCAGTGGAGAAAAGACAGTCTTCAATAAACGATGCAAAGCAACAGCTCATATGCTGTAGTCACGTTCAGCCCTCATGGCCAGTTAGCCTGAGGGTCAATCCCACCTATAGATGTGCCAGTAGCAATCAAGGCCCAACTACAAGAGGAGGGCACACGCAACCAATACGATAAACACCCCTGGAGCACCCAGCTCAGGTGACTAGGGAGACTGTGCCACTGAGCCCCACGGGACACATTTTACATAAAGCCACTTTGTCAAAGCTGAGATGTAGCAGATCTACCTAATACACAGAAACAAAGACAGGGAGTCAGCCAAAATGAGGACACAAAGAAATTTGTTCCAAATGAAAGAACAGGACAAAAGTCTAGAAAAAGAACTAAGCAAAATGAAGACAAGCAATCTACCAGATAAAAAGTTCAAAAGATTCTCAGTGAACTTGGTTGATAAATATATGAACTCAGTGAGAACTTCAGTGGAGGATAGAAAACATAAAAAAAGAGAGCAAAAACAAAAAGAACCAATTGGAACTGAAGAACACAACAACTGAAATGAAGAATACATTTCAACAGCAGTTTAGATGAAGCAGAGGATTGAATCGGGAATCTGGAAGACAAAATAGCAGAAAACACCCAACTGAACAATAAAAAGAAAAAAATTTTTTAAATGAGTATAGTTTAAGGGACCTCTGGGACAACATCATGCATACCAGCATTCCCATCATAGGGATACCAGAAGAAAAAGAGAGAGAGCAAGGAATTGAAAACCTATTTAAATAAATAATGACAGGTTTCCTAACCTGATTAAAGAAACAGAGATACAAGTTCAGAAAGTGCAGAGATCCAAACAAGATGAATCCAAATAGGCCCACACCAAGACACATCATAATTAAAACACCAAAGGTTAAAAACAAAGAGAGAATCTTAAAAGTAGCAAGAAAAAAGCAGATAGTTACATACAAGGAAGCTCCCATAAGACTCTCAGCTGATTACTCTACAGAAACTTTACAAGCCAGAAAGGAGAGGCATGAAATATTGAAAGTAATGAAAAGCAAGGACCCACAACCAAAATTACTCCACCCAGTAAGGCTATCATTTAGAATCGAAAGAGAGAGAAAGCATTTCCTACACAAGAAAAAGGTAAAGGAGTTCATCACCAGTAAACCACTAATACCATAAAGGGACTGCTTTAAGTAAAAAAGAAAAGATCAAACATATAAGAAAATATAGGAAAGCAAATTCTCACTGACAAAGGCAAACACTTGATAAAAGCAGTGAATCACCAATTATAAAGCTCTATAAAGCTTAAAAGACAAAAGGAAGAAGGTCAACTGTAATTACAACAAGTTAAGGAATACACAGAAACACACACAAAAGAAGTAAAAAATAATGACAAAAATATAAACAAGTTTGTGAGTAAAACCTTCAGTGAATTTAGAATGTGCTCAATCTTAAGAGATCAACAATCTAAAACAGACTGCTATAAACAGAGGTTGGTATATATGAAGCAAATGGTAACCATAAACCAAAAACCTATAAGAGATACACAAGAAAGAAAAAGGAATCCAAACATAACACTACAGAAAGTTATCAACATACACGAGAAGAGAGCAAGAGAATAAGACAGGAAGAGAGAAGAACTATAAAAATAATCAGAAAATAATAAAATGGCAATTACTACATACCTGTCAATAATTACTTTAAATGTAAATGGATTAAATATTCCAATCAAAAGACACAGGGTAGTTGAATTGGATTAAATAAAACTATGATACTATGTATGCTGCCTACAAAAGACCCATTTCATATCAAAACATACACACAGACAGACAGGGATAAAAACAGGTATTTCATGCAAATAAAAATGAAAAAAAGCTGGAGTAGCAATACTCCAAATACAAAATCAGGCAAAATAAAACAAAGATTGTAAGAAGACACAGAAGAGCATTTCATAATGATAAGGGGATCCATCAAACAAGAGGACATAACTCTCATAAACATCTACACACCCAACTTAGGAGCACCTAAATATACAAAGCAAATATTCATGTACATAAAGGAAGAGATCAACAATATACAGTCATACTGGGGGACTTTAACACCCCCACTGACATCCACACAGAAAATCAAAAAAGAAACAGTGACCTTAAATGACATATTAGGCTAGATGGACTTAATATTTTCAGGACATTTCATGCAAAAACAGAAGTATATACATTCTTTTCAAGTGCACATGGAACATTTTCCAGGATAGACTATGCTATGCCACAAAACAAATCTCAATAACTTTAAGAAGACAAATTGCATCAAGTATCTTCCCCAGTCACAATGGTGTAAAATTAGAAATCAATTACAAGAAGAAAATTGAAAAACAAACAAACATGTGGAGGCTAAATAACATGTTACTAAACAATGAATGGGATCAAGATGAGATCAAGGAGGAAAACAAAAGATACCTTGGGAAAAATACAAATGAAAACACAACCACCCAAAATCTATGGGACACATAGAAAGCAGTTCTAAGAGGGAAATTCATAGCAATATAGGTCTACCTCAAAAAAACAAGAAAATTTTCAAATAAATAATATACCCATACACCTAAAGGAACTAAAAAAAGAACAAAAAAAGCCCAAAGTGAGCAGAAGGAAGGAAATAATAAAGAACAGAGCTGATATAAATAGTCTTAAAAAAAATAGAAAAGATAAACGAAACCAAGAACTGGTTCTTTGAAAAGATAAACAAAATTGACAAACCTTTAGCCAGACTCATCAAGAAAAAGACAGGGCCCAAATAAATAAAATCAGAAATGAAAGAGGAGAAGTGACAACTGACACCATAGAAAAACAGAGGATAAGAAAATATTATGAACAATTATATGCCAACAAATTGGACAACCTGGAAAAAATGGATAAATTCCTAGAAACATACAATCTCCCAAGACTGAATCAAGAACAGAAAAAAAAAAAATCTGAACAAACCAATAACTACTAACGATATCTAATCAGTAATCGAAACACTTCCAACAAACAAATGTTCTGGACTAGATGGCTTCACGGGTGGATTTTACCAAACATTCCAAGAATTAACACTCATTCGTCTCAAAATGTTCCAAAAACCTGAAGAGGAGGGAAAGCTCCCAAACTCATTTTAAGAGGACAACATTACCCTGATTCCAAATCTAGAAAAAGACATTACAAAAAAAGAAAATTACAGGTATCCCTGATAAACATATACAAAAATCCTCAACAAAATATAAGCAACCAAATTCAGCAGTACATTAAAAAGATCATACACCATATCAAGTGGGATTTAGTCCTAGAATGCAAGGATGGTTCAATATCCACAAATCAATTAACATGATATACAACACAAACAAAATGAAGGATAAAATTCATATAATAGATGCAGTAAAAATATTTGACAATATCCAACATCCATTTGAGATAAAACTCTCAGCAAACATAATAAAGGCCATATATGACAAACCTATAGCTAACATCATACTCAATGGTGAAAAGCTAAAAGCATTTTCTTTAAGATGGAAAACAAGACAACAAATGTCCACTTTCACCACTTCTATTCAGCATAGTACTGGAAGTCCCAGCCACAGCAATCAGACAAGAAAAACAAATAAGAGGCATCGGAACTGGAAAGAAAGAAGTAAAACTCATTTGAAGATTACATGCTACTATAGAGAACCCTAAAGAATCCACCAAAACACTATTTGAAATAATAAATGAATTAGGTAAAGTAGCAGGATGCAAAATTAATATTCAAAAATAGGTGACATTTTATATACCAAAAACAAACCATCAGAAAGAGAAATTAAGAATCCCATTCATGGTCGGCCAAGTGGCTCAGTTGGTTAACAGTTGGCTTAAGAGCACGAGCTCTGAGCAACAGCGTTGCTGGTTCGATTCCCACATAGGCCAGTGACATTGCACCCACACTGAGCTGTCGCTGAGCTGCCAACAGGTGGCAGAATGGCTCAGCTGGTGTAGCAATAAGATTGCCTGTTCGAGGGCCGGCCGAGTGGCGCGATGGTTAAGAACTGGCTTGGGATACCAGAGGGCCCCGGTTCGGATCCCACATATGAGGGCCAGTGACACTGCCCTCTACAGCTAAAATGCTGAACAACAGCTCAACCTGGAGCTGGGCTGCCGTGAGTCGCCGGCGACGGCGTAGGCTGCAGCCCCTGTGGCAGTGGGTTGCCATGGGCTACCGTGTGTAGCCAGCAGCCAGCGTGAGCGGCCAGCAGCCGCAGTGAGCGGCCGTCCAGAAGCCGGCGACTGATCTGCCTCGCCCGGGAAGAGCGCAATGATGGTGCCAACTTGGGCCAGTGAAGCAACGTCCTCCACAACTAGACTGAAGAACAAAACGACAGCAACTTGTCTGTTCCCCTTCCCACAATTCCCCAGCATTGTTCCCATCCCCCCAATTCCCCAATAAAAATCTTTAAAAAAAAAAAAAAAGATTGCCTGTTCGATGGTGGGCTATGCACACCCACAACTAAGACTGAACTCAGCACCTTGAGTTGAGCTACCACCCAGATGGCTCAGTGGATAGAGCATGCACTCTTAACAACAAGGCTGCTGGTTCGACTCCCGCATGGGATGGTAGCTATGCCCATCCACAACTTAGATTGAACACAGCACCTTGAGCTTAGAGGCCACGAGCTGGCAATGGGAAGCCAGTTGGCAACTGGCGCCCTCCACAACTAAGACTGAAGAACAACAAATTGGCTTGTGCCCCTCCCCAATTCCCCAACACTGTTCCCCTCCCCCAATTCCCCAATAAAATCTTAAAAAATAAAATAAAATAAAATAAAATAAAATAAAATAAAATAAAATCCCATTCAAATAAAGCATAGAGAATATGGTCAATAATGTGGTAATGACTATGCATGGTGCCAGGTGGGTGCTGGTCTAGTCAGGAGGATCACTTCTTAAATTTTATAAATATCTAACCACTGTGCTGTACACCTGAAGTTAATATAAAATGATACTGAATGTCAAAATAAATGTGTTTAAAAAAGAACTGAAGAGGAGGAGAAGATGGAAGTAACTTTAGGGACTTAAAAATCTCACACATTCTCTCTGAAGAAGTGTCCAGAAAAAATAAATTTGTTTAAGGCTGTTAAAAATAATAATAAATAAAAATAAAATAATAAAAACCAGTCACAAATAATATGAAAAAAAGCTAAAGGAAAATCATTCAGCTCACTATAAGGAATAATATCACCATAAGAAATAGAATGGAGAAAAGAAAGCCTCTTCAATAAATGGTTCAGGGAGGACTAGAAAGCCACATGCAAAAGAATGAAACTAGACTGCTATCTGTCACCATGTACCAAAATTAACTCAAAATGGATCAAAGACTTAAACAAAAGATCTGAACCAATAAACTACATAGAAGAAAACATAAGTACTAAACTTATGGATCTTGGGTTCAAAGAGGATTTTTATGAATTTTACCTCAAAGGCAAGGGAAGTAAAAGCTAAAATAAATGAATGGGTTTGTATCAACTAAAAAGCTTCTGCACAGCAAAAGAAACCATCAATAAAATGAAGAGGCAACCAGCTGAGTGGGAGAAGATATTTGCAAACAAGGCCTCCAATAAGGGGCTAATATCCAAAATATAAGGATATTATATGCAATATATAATATAAAACTATATAAGGAACTCACACAACTCCACAACAAAAAGACAATCCAATTGAAAAATGGGCAGATGACCTGTATAGACATTTCTCCAAAGAGGACAAACAGACGGCCAATAGGCATATGAAAAGATACTCAACATCACTAATCATCAGAAAAATGCAAATCAAAGCCACAATGAGACAGTATCTCACACCAGTTAGAATGGCTACCATCAACAAGACAAATAATAAGTGTTGGAGAGGCTGTGAAAAAAAAGGAACCCTCATACACTGTTGGTACAAATGCAGATTGGTGCAGCCGCTATGGAAGGCAGTGTTGAGGTTCCTCAAAAAATTAAGAATAGAATTACCATATGACCCAACAATTCCTCTCCTGGTTATCTACCCAAAAAATCTGAAACATTTATCCGTAAAGATATATGTGCTCCAATGTTCATTGCAGCTTTATTTACGATGGCCAAGACATGGAAACAACCAGTGTCCTTCCACAGATGATTGGATAAAGAAGAGGTGGTATATATACACAATGGAATACTATTCTGCCATAAGAAAAGATGAAATAATGCCACTTGCAACAACATGGATGGATCTTGAGATTATTATGCTCAGGGAAATAAGACAGAAAAAATCGAGAACCATATGATTTCACTGATATGTGGTATAAAATACTGAAAACAACAAAGGAACAAGACAAACAAATGAAGAAACAAAAACTCATAGACACAGACAATAGTTTAGTGGTTACCAGAGGGTACGGGGAGAGGGGGTGGTACATGAGGGTAAATGGGGTCAAATATATGGTGATGGAAAAAGAACTGGCTCTGGGTGGTGAACACACAATGTGATATATAGATGATGTATTACAGAATTGTACACCTGAAACCTATGTAACTTTACTAACAATTGTCACACCAATTAAAGTTTTTTTAAAAAGAAACAAACAAAACTCATAGACACAGAAAACAGTTAGTGGTTACCAGAGGGTAAGGGGGATAGAAGAGGGGGTCAAATATATAGTGATGAAAGAACTGACTCTGGACGATGAACATACAATGTGATATATAGATGATGTATTACAGAACAGTATACTAGAAACCTACGATGTCTGACAATTAAGTTAGCGAACTTGTTGCAACAATGTTGCTAACCTTTTTTGATATCAGAGGGATTATTCATTATGAATTTGTACCAACTGGACAAACAGTTAACCAAGTTTACTATTTGGAAGTGCTGAAAAGGCTGCGTGAAAAAGATGACCTGAACTTTTCACTAACAATTCATGACTCGTGCATCACGACAATGCACCAGCTCACGCAGCACTGTCTGTGAGGGAGTTTTTAGCCAGTAAACAAATAACTGTATTGGAACACCCTCCCTACTCACCTGATCTGGCTCCCAATGACTTCTTTCTTTACCCAAAGATAAAGAAAATATTGAAAGGAAGAATTTTGATGACATCAAGGGCAATAGGATGACAGCTCTGATGGCCATTCCAGAAAAAGAGTTCCAAAATTGAAGGGTAGACTAGGCCCTGGCATCAGTACATAGCTTCCCAAGGGGAGTACTTCAAAGGTGACCGTAGTGACATTAAGCAATGAGGTATGTAGCACTTTTTCTAGGATGATTTCGAGAACTGTCCAACTTCATATGTAATTTTACTAACCATTGTCACCCCAATAAATTTATTTAAAAAAATAAAATGGTGACCTATTTCTTAAATAATTAAACTAAATTTCCAGTAACAAAGAAATCATTTTGTAATTTAAATGACTTTTAAGTAACTCAAATTCTCATTCATAGTTCTTCTCTGTAGTCTACTTCTGCATTTAAGCATAAATAATATGATGACTTTAATTAGAGCTATCAATGTGTCTGCATTTTTGTTCACACCTTATATAGGGTTGTTGGAAAAGTCATGACATATTTTTTCTATGTTTTTCATTGCAAAAATGCATCATGACTTTTCCAACAACCCAATACATGAATGTTTAAAAAACGAACTATTCTTTTACATAAATGTGACAAATGTGAAATATTTTAAAATATTTAAAATTCTGAATGATATTAAATTAAAATATTTAATACATACAAAAAAAATCCCACTTACAATTGCATTAAAAAGAGTAAAATACCTAGGTATAAATTTAACCAAGGAAGTAAAAGATCTGTACTCAGAAAACTGTAAGACACAGAAGAAAGAAGTTGAAGGAGATACAAATAAATGGGAGCATATACCATGTTCATGGATAGTAAGGATTAATATCATTAAAATGTCCACATTACCCAAAGCTATCTACAGATTCAGTGCAATCCCTATCAATACCAATGTCATTTTTCACAGAACGAACAAATAACCCTAAAATTTATACAGAACAACAAAAGATCCCAAACAGCCAAAGTAATGTTGAGAAAAAAAAAAGATGGTGATATCATGGTACCTGATACCAACTACACTACAAGGCCATAGTAATCAAAACAGCATGGTACTGGCATAAAAACAGACACATCATCAATGGAAAGGATAGATAACCCAAAAATAGACCCACACCTATATGGCCAATTAACCTATGACAAATGAGACAAGACTATACAATGGGGTAAAGACAGTCTTTTCAATAAATGGTGCTGTGAAAACTGGACATACACATACAGAAGAATGAAACTGGGACACTTTCTTACATCATATACAAGATTAAACTCAAAATGGATTAAAGACTTAGATGTAAGACCTGAAACCATAAAACTAGAAGAAAACATAGGCAGTAAACGCTTTCACACAACTCTTAGCAATTATTTTCTTGGATATGTCTCCTTGAACAAGAAAAACAAAAGAAAAAATAAACAAATGAGTCATTAAACTAAAATGTTTTACACAGCAAATGAAACCATCAACAAAGTGAAAAGACATCCTACTGAATGGGAGAACATATTCGCCAATGAAACACCTGATAAGGGGTTAATATCCAAGATATACAAGGAACTCATATAACTTAATATCAAAAAATAAACAATCCGATCAAAAATGGGCAAAGGACCTAAATAGACAATTCTCCAAACAGGACATACAGATGGCCAACACACATACAAAAAAGATGCTCACCGTCACTAATCATCAGAGAAATGCAAACTAAAACCATGATGAGATATCACCCCACACCTGTCGGAATGGCTACCATCAATAAATCAACAAACAGCAAGTGTTGGTTCTGAAGATGTGGAGAAAAGGGAACCCTTGTGCACTGTTGGTGGGATTGCAAATTTGTGAAACCACAGTATGGCAGTTCCCCAAAAAATTAAAAATAGAATTACCTTATGACCCAGCAATTCCACTTCTGGAAATATATCCAAAGAAAACAAAAACACCAACTCAAAAAGATATCTGCACCCCTATGTTCATAGTAGCATTATTTACAATAGCAAAGATATGGAAACAACCTAAGTGTACATTGACAGATGAATGAATAAAGAAGTTGTGGTATGTATGTATCTATGTATGTGTATACATACATATATACATATGAATATGTAGCCATAAAAAGTGAGGAAGTCTTGCCATTTGCAACAACATAGATAGACCTTGAGGGTATTATGCTAAATTAAATAAGTTAGACAGAGAAGGCCAAATACTGTTTCATCTCACTTATATGTGGAATCCCCCCACCAAAAAAAGCCAAACAACAAACTCGCAGAGAAAGAGATCAGATTTGTGGTTACTAGAGGGATGGGGTAAGGATTGGAGGAAGGTGGTCAAAAGTTACAAACTTAGAGATAAATTAGATAAATAAGTTCTATGGATGTATATTAAGTCCTCACTGAATATCAATAGGTTCTGTAACTTTAAGCGAAATGAGGTATGACGAAACCAATTTTACCACAGGCTAATTGATATATACAAGAGTTAAGTTCCTAGGGCATCTCATCAACGTTATCGCAAAGTGACACTGAACAAAGGTACATTATTCAAGGACCTGCTGTAATGTACATGATGACTATAGTTAACACTGCTATGATACATATGAAAATTGTTGAGAGTAAATCCTAATCACAAAAAAACATTTCTTTCCTTTTTATTGTCATCTATCTGAGATAACGGATGCTAACTAAACTTACTGCAGTAATCATTTCACAATATATGGAAGTCAAACCATTATGCTGTGCACCTTAAGTTTATACAGTGATGTATGTCAATGATATCTCCATAAAACTGGGGGGAGGGGGGGAGAATATGATAACTACATAATACACATGATCATCAACTTTAAAATCTGGATAATTTATTAAATTACAGTGTGGTATGAATTTGGAAATACTGATCCAAAGCAATGATTTCTGAATTACGTTTCAGACATTCACCTGCAAGATAACCTATGGGAAAAAATAGGGTGGCCAAGAAGGTGTGAAAAATGCTGTTAACTATATATTTAACTATAGCCTCCTTTTGAAAATCCACAATGTGCATTAACATCTGATAATCTCCACACCCCCTGCAGTCAAGACCCACCTATTTAACTTGGTTTAACCCAGTTAAATAGGGCCAAGTTCTTGAAACTGTGTATCATATACCTATCAACCTAAGGCACAATATAGTGTGGTGATTAACAGTGTGGCCTTTGGAACAATATTGCCTGCTTTGGAATCCTGGCTGGCTCTGCCATTTGTTAGCTGTTACCTTCTTCATCAACAAACTAGAGATGATAGTAATAACGCCACCTGTCTGCTTCAAAGTGTTTGTAACAGTCTTTATAGCACTATAAGCACTTAAGGGCCAATGAACACCCAGCAGAACGAGTGTTATAAGACACTTTCAGAAATGCTGCAGGAGAATCTAAGCCCAATCTCATGGGCTCCGGTCTCTCCATGAGGCGATTACAGACGAATTGGAGAGATGGTATCTAATTATAACACGTTACGTCCTGAGCAAGGATCAAGTAAAGCCTCAAGGCCAGAGATGGAAAGGAATAACATTTCTAATGGTAAGGGAGGTTTCCGGAAAGAATCCACAGCCTGACAGAAATCCTAAAACGCAGGTAGAGCTTCACCAAGCAGAAGAGCAGAGAATGATTATCAGCAAAGCCTGGCCTGGCTGGGAAACAGTCAGTGGCCTTGTCGGACTCGAGTGCAGCAGAAGTCAGAAGTCGAGGGACATACCAGAAATGAGGTTGACATTAGCTTAAGGGTCTTGTACTCCAAACTAAGGACTTTGAGATTTCCTCTACAGAATTAAGACGCATGAACATTAGGATGAGAGAAGGGTCAGAGGATCGGTGTGGGAAGCGAGTCAAAGAGAGAAAAAGACTAGGCACAAGGATATTACAATAGTTCAGATAAGCAGAGAAGGAGCAGTCGGATTAGAGAAGGGGAAAACAGGTGTAAAGGTTTTTCAAACATAGTGCAATATCAAGTGTGACATTTAGAAAGAGTTCAGGCAGAGCGAAAAAGAAAAGCACGAGAATTAGGTGTGGGGCGTGTGGGGGTGAGAAGACCAAAGGTGATCGCAAATGTCCTTTTGAGGTGGATACAGGAGTGGAAGCATATCCTGGGAGGGGGTTGCGGGTAATTAAATGGGCGCATGTCAGTTTCTCCTGGTCTTGATCTCAGGAGGTGGGTGCCAGAAACAGATGTGAGACACACGAGAATGGGGTGGTCATTAGAGTTACTGGAATGACTGGGCTCACCCTACAAGAGTGTCCTTCCACTCAGTGGCCCATTTTGTCCTGGAGGCCTTGCTCCCCTCCCCACTTGTTGACAGACGCCTGGGATTTCTACCAGGTGAACAGTTGCCGTGCCATCTCCCTTCCATGCTGGCCAGGGGTTTGCCAAGCTCCACGCTTATCCATGAACCTGTTTGAAATGGCTACTTGACACAGGAAAACATTGACATAACCAACTCTGTATGTCTATACATTTTCAGCATTTATTTTACCAGCTATTATGCTGAAAATCCCTCACCCTGTCCCTGACACCCGGCACACCCTTACCCCCTGCTTGGCTTAACTCACCCCTGGGCTTCACTCAGTAGATAGGGATGACGTGCAGGGTGAATTAAGGTCAGCAGCGTCTGATGTGTACCTTCCTTGGTAATAAAAACATTTCTTTTTATTTTCTTTTTGCCATGCCTATGTCAAAACGGTTGCCTCAAGATCACCATAATAAAATTCCCTATCTTGCACTATGATTCTTTCTATCCCCACCTGGACCAGCTGAAATCTCCAGGTAGAATTAGCTCATCTAATTGGCCACCTTCCTTCTCCTGCAGCTGAAAAGCTGCACCAAATGCACATCAGTCATGTCCCTCCCTGAGTGAAGGCCCTGTTCCCTTCCTGCTGACTTTCCACTTTGAGGCTAATTGCCCCAGCCAAGAATAGACATCTGCTGCGGCGTGGCCGTAAAAGTCCACAGGGTCACAGTTTGGAGTTTTGCCTGCAAGCTCGCAGCACCCAGGCATCTCCCGTACAACCGCTGTAGACACTAGAGCATCACCCTGTGCCAGGAGGAGGGCCTAGCGTTGTGCCACCTCGCTCCTCTCCGGCTGCACCTGCCATCTGCTAGGATTTCCACAGCCAGGAAGGGCGCCCTCATCCAAACACTTCCTCCCTAACAAGCTCCGCTTAGAAACTGAAGCCCTGCGTGCCACAATTAGATAAAAGGCAAAAGGCACCGATCCTGGGAGAAGCTAAACTACAAAGGTTCCACCCGAAAGCTTGAATGGCCCTTCCTTGGTGAGGTGATTTTAACCGAACAGGATAAATGGCACAGACAGCCCCAAAGGAGGGGAGAGGATGTGGTCAGGGGGCTGCCCAAAGACCAATGGCTTCTTCGGAATAAAGCTGACCTATGGCACCTTCGTGCACTATTTTGGCTCGACAGACATTACCGTATTTAATCCTCAGAGTGACCCAATGAAGGGGGCATGACTGTCCATTTTATAGAGAAGCAGACTGTTTCAGAAGCTAAGTGTTTGTCTGCGACCCAACAGCCAGTATTCGGGAGCAATAGTTGTGTTGCGTGGTTTCCCTGACAACTATTATGGCGCACAGATGGTGAAAGCCTGGATCGCGAGGGCAGGTGTGGCTCGTCCCCACCGCCCGCTGCACGAGCCCTGGTGGCTACCGGAGCACAATCCACGGGCGAGTGCACTGGAAAGAGCGCTCTGCTATATTTAGGGGGTGGGAGGACATGTGCCCCCCCACCCCCGGCATGGGTGCAGGGGCAGGGCTCCGGTCACGGCCGCGCTGCTGCTAATCCCGGCCTAAGAGTCACTGCACCCCAGCCTCAAACGCCCCCCGCCCCACTGTGGCTGGTGGCCGTGAGCACGTGGTTCTGGCCTCCTCACGCTGCCACAGCTATCGCACCGAGGCAGGTACAAATGTCTCCGACCGTGAGTTCAAGCGCTCAAGCACCGTAACTGTTTTTCCCGCTGGCAACCTCTCATTTTCACCTTGACGCTAGTCAGTTTCAGGATTGGCAGGTAAATACAGGTATCAGGTTTTGTCTGTCCCCCAGTCCTCACGCCAGACATGTCGGGATCCGGCTTACCTGGTAGTAGGCCCTGTGACAAGCTGCGCGCCAGGCGCACGCTTCCCACTTCCGCAGTGACCTGGTGCGGCTTCTCGCAGTCGGCCCTTGACCGCTCCTTTGACCCTTGACACCAGCTGGGGCAAGGCTGGTCCCTCCGCCCAAAGGGCCACCCTTAGAAATGAGGCGCACTTCCCTCCAGTCTGGCGGACTCATGAGGCCGCAAGGGACCCTGGGATATTTGTTTCCTTGCGCTGGGCACTCTGGGACAGGGGGCGGGGTGAAGCCGTGGGCGGGGCCGCCACAGGCCACGTCTGCATCCTGGTTCCCCCTCTGGTTGCTCCTTGGTCTCCCAGGGTATTTGGGCCGTCTATCGTGATTGCTGTCTGTGGAATAAAGAAAGGCTTAGGAAATAGTGGCTGTCGCCACTGTCTTCTTTCTTGCCTGGCTCCAGCCCTCTGTCCCTTCCCCATGCCAGTGTTGTTTTCCTTCTCATGCAGAAAAATAAAATTTGTGGAAATAAGAAACATCCAAACCTGTAGAGAATTTTAACGAGTTTATTTGAGCCCAACTGACAATTATCGGGAAACAAAATCTCAACAGATTAAGAAAATGCTCCAGAGAATGGCAGTTTTGCAGCTCATTTTATATACTAGAATCAAAGGAGGAGACGTAAGGAGGGTTACATGAAATCCATTGGTGGTAGATGAAGGGGGCAGGAGGAAGCAAATTGGGGAAATCTCTGGGATTAGCTAAAAAGTAAAACAGAGAGACACATCACATACTTCTTTTACATTAGTAAGTACAGGACAGTTAATAATGAACATTTACAGCACATAGAGGTGGTATGTTGGGAACGTAACAATGAGGGGTTCTGTGGTCTCCTGGCTCTGGTGCAGTGGGCTGTGCCCTCAGGGGTCCGGAAAAAGGGATTACTCTGACATTCCAAAGGTATATTATCTTAGATGCAAAAAGACAATAGGCAGGTTCACTTAAGATAAAGACTGACAGGGCTGGCCGAGCGGCGTGATGGTTAAGAACTGGCTTGGGACGCCAGAGGGCCCCGGTTCGGATCCCACATATGAGGGCCAGTGACACTGCCCTCCACAGCTAAGATGCTGAACAACAGCTCAACCTGGAGCTGGGCTGCTGTGAGTTGCCGGGGACGGCGTAGGCTGCAGCCCCTGTGGCAGTGGCTTGCCATGGGCTACCGTGTGTAGCCAGCAGCCAGCGTGAGCGGCCGTCCAGAAGCCGGCAACTGATCTGCCTCACCTGGGAAGAGCGCAATGATGGTGCCAACATGGGCCAGTGAAGCAACGTCCTCCACAACTAGACTGAAGAAACAAAACAACAGCAACTTGTCTGTTCCCCTTCCCCCAATTCCCCAGCACTGTTCCCATCCCCCCAAATCCCAAATTTAAAAAAAAAAAAGATAAAGACTGACATTTGTCAAGGAAGCTACAGGCCACGGATGTGACTACATGCCATGACCCCCCTCTTAGTTAGATTTTTATGTTCAGACCATCCTATGTGTTTCATTTTGGTCTCTCAGTTTGTAGGGCCTGCCATGCTGGCCTCCCCTGAGCTTGTCAGCTTTAGTATGTGGCCCTTTTTCATTTACAAACTGACTCAGCAAGAAGTCTTCCTAACATTTCTATCCTACACTCTACCACAGTTTTTAAATTTAAAAGCCAAGCATTTGTTACTTTTGTTCTTTGATTTCACTCTCTTTTGGGGTAGGGTTGCCAGAGAAAATACAAGACAACCAGTTATATCTGAATTTCAGATAAGTGACAAAAAAAATTTTTAGTATAAGCATGTCCCAAATATTGCATAGGATATACTTATACCAAAAAGAAATCAAATTTGTTTATCTGATTCAAATTGAACTGGGCATCCTGTATATTTATTTGCTAAGTCTAACAACCCTACTTTTGAAAAGCGAAGGCCTGTTTTCTGGTACCCTCAAAGGTATGTGTGTGTCCTTGTGAGGTGGTGAGAGGATGTTACTATTTCACAATATCATATTCCCACACAAATAAAAATGAACACATTTCATGAACGTTTTTAAAGGAAGTATAATAGGGGCATTTTATCTGCAGAATCCATAGAGTTGGATACCACCAGGAATTTAGTTGGGACAAATGAAACTGTCATATGATGTAAGGTAAGAAGCACACATTTCTGCAAGTACGGTTACTGCAATCTGATCTCTTATAACTGTGTTTCAGTCACTGACATTCAGACCATGTAGACACAAGGGAATTCAACCAAATAAAATGCAGCAAAGCTCCATTGGTTCCTCATCACACACATACATACTGATGCTTGTTTAAGCAAGCAGAATTGTGAAGTGCTCTTTGCGTGAACCTGGACAAGTTACTTCACATCTCTACACCTCAGGAAAGGGCCTGGCATGAAAATAAACACACTCTAATATTAACATATATAGTTAGAATTGGTGGCTGAACTGAAGTCATGGATGTGACAGTTTTTAAGCAATTTAGATCTACTGAGACAAAGGAATTCACTGTGGTTACTCACCCTTCTCAGAAATGTCTGAGTGAGAAAGAATGTGGCTAAGATGAAGCATTTCAAACAGGTGATTCATAATGGCAGAAGTCAGTACTTGGGGATGAATGCACTTTTGCATCATGGTTGTTTTTTGCCCACCACATCCCTAGGTCTAGAGGGGCTTCTGCCTAGGATTTGGGACGGGCATCTGGGCAGAGAAGAGGGGCTCTGCAGCAAGACATGGGAGACACAAAAGATATGATGTGCTTTGTCCAAAGACACACCCAGAGCCAGCCTTACCCAACTGTCTTAGACCTTTCTGCCTCTCACATCCTTCACGCCACCCCTCCACCAACCTGATTGATATTACTTTCATTCCATGCTTCACCCTCGGGATCAAAGTTGCCATAGTCACAAGCAGCTGCCTCCTGTATGATGATAATATTGGACCAGGTTGGAGGTCACACACTAACCTGGACCTCCAAACATCTTTCTATACTCTTTATCCTTTCTTTTTTAAGGGTGTGTGTGTGTGTGTGTGTGTGTGTGTGTGTGTGTGTCTGTGTCTGTGTCTGTGTCTGTGTCTGTGTGTGCCCATATACAAGAATTTAAGAAAGAAAATAACTTTGGCCTTGAGAGAAAGGTTGATTTTTCTTAGCACCAATGGTCTTTTTTTGCCTGTATTGATGACATAACCAGGGACCATCCTATGTTTGAGTCTGCTGTGATCAAAAAGAGACTTGCACAAGAAAGGGCCTTCATCCTGCCCTGGGCTTTAGACATGCCTCAAGGTCCCCTGGGCAGTAAAGGGCAATAGCAGGATATTTTTTAAATCTATCATCACTCAGGGCTCTGATCTTTTTGCGTAGAGAGTCACTAGGTGAAGTTTCCCCAAGTACCCCATCTCCGCCCATGTGGTTCCCCAATGAAGAAGAAAATAAAGACAGATCACCTGGAGGACTCTTCTAAGATGGGTCAGAAATATCCCCTTCCATTCTATTGTCAGTCTCTGGAGCCAAAGACACTCTAAAATGGGCACAACTCACCAAGAGTTGTCCATTTTTTAACACATCTTCCCTCACTACCGGGAAGGAAACTATCTTTAGCTCTCTCACAACAATGACCTGAATAATCAGTGAGTGAAGTTCTTCTTGAGTTCCTCCAGTGTGCCCAGCATTATTCTAGAAATTATAGGCTGATAAATGGAACAGGAATAGCACCTGCCTTAAAAGAGCAGCACCGGACAGCCCCAAGCTGGCATCCACATGGGTAAATTTATCTAGTTAGTGGGGGGCCCTCCATGACACCAGACCTCCCATTTAAGCCACCTTGAGGCCCAGCAGATTGTAGCTTATGATCATTGGGGCAGTAAGGACCTCAGTCAAAGAATGACCTCAGCTCTGAGAAGTTGAGTACTTGACTTTGGGAATAGAGTATAATGGAGGTAGATCTTAGGGGCCAACACCCTAGTTCTCCATTTGCCATATTGGTTTCCACTCCACTTCCTCTAAGACATAAATTCCTCGAATTCCCCTTTCTTCGACCCCTTAGCTTCTCTTCATGCCTCCCAGAGGATGCTGGGCCTCATATTCAGGTTTGGAGGGCAGAAATGGGGCAAAGAAAGGAGGAAAACTTACTCCAGGTCCTGTTTTGTTTCTAACCAGCACTGTTGACTTCAAAGAGCTCTAAGGGTTGTGGCGTGAAGAGGAGAAATAAATGTAAGAAGAGATCGTGAAGCATCTGACCAAACCTCCCTCTTCCTTCCAGCTCAGAGCTATCATAAAAGTCAAGGTGAAAAGCAAACCCAGGTTAGAATGATGAGCAGAAACACCACCAGGCAAAAAGCAGTAGCAGTTAACTCTCCTTAAACAAATGTTAAATACTCTTATTATAGCAATACATAATAATGCAGGATGGAGTGTACATGGTGTAAACACCTTTAATACAATTCTAATTTTCTCTTTGCTTCAAGAGCCACAGATTGTTATGGCAACAAAACAGAAAAACAGATCACAGTATTAATTTGATATCTCGGCTTCATTTGTTCCACATTTGCAATACAACACATGCATAATAAACAACCGGGGCTGAGCCAAAGCAGAGAGAACACTAAAACCACAGAAGGGCATAATGGAGCACCATCTCAGCCTTGAGTTTTGTTAAATAAAAAATAAATAATAATTTTCTACAAAGAATAGCAGTTTGGTCGCCCACACAATTTGCTATGTGGTTGATAACACTTGTGAAGCAGATAATTCCATTCTTGCCAGCCAGCCTGCTGATATGGGCAGCACGGCATGTGCAGAAAGTTCTCCACCACTAGCTTTGAGCTGAGGAGCTTTACCTGGCTCGCTCTCAGTTCTCCACGTGCCTGGTCCCTCACCCCCTACCCAACTCACTTTTTACTTTGTAACCAGGTCACTCTTTTCAAAACAAAAATATGATTCTTTTATGTAGAGAAAAAGAAATTCTTATAAACTGCTGGTGGGAGAATAAAAAGGTAGAATTTTCCTTAGAGAGAAACTTGGCAATACCTAGGAAAATTGAATAGTCCCATGACCTATGACTCAGTAATTCCCTTCTTGAGTAAAGAATTTTTGAGTATAGATACTTTGGTCCAAGTCTCCAAGGACACATGTGCAAGACTGTTCATTCCAGTATTGTTTACAGCAGCAGAAAAAAAATCTAGAGCAATCTGGCCATCAATAAGGGATAAATTATGGACATAGAGTCATAAAATGGATTACTCTTCAGTTATTTAAAATAAATGAACTAGAACCACATCTTCAATGTATACAAACTTCAAACACATTGTTGCACACAAAACCAAGCTGCAGAACGATACAACTTGCCTGTATATCGTACAGCAGTGTTAACTGCAGTCACCATGTTGTACATCCCTGGTATACTTATTTATGTTATAACTGGAAGTTCGTATCTTTTGACCGCCTTCCTCCATTGTTCTGCAGGACCCACCATGGTGTTTAGTCTATATATATGCCCAGATGGGATCTACAGGCAAAGAATTGATGTCCAGGGAAGGGGAACAGAAGTGGGAAGTCAACACTTAGAATATGGTAAAATCCACAGATGACAAAGGTTTGAAAATTCTGGGCTCTGTAGCTCAAAGTAGGCTCAAAACTGGGAAACCTGAGACCAGGGTTTTGGGTCAAAGAAGCTTGGTCACCTTTTTTTCCTTGAAATCTCCTAGGAAATAGCAGAGTTGTGGAAGGGGCCCTGGGCACATGACCTTGATCTGCCACAAATTTTCTGAGAGATATTAAATAAATCGCTTAATTTATCCAGACTTCACTTTCCTCACCCATAAAAGGAAAAGATTGAATTACACTTATAGTAAGAAATGACCAAATCAAGCAACCAAATTTAGTGTGACCAAAGAGGGCATACACCAAACAATACAAACTTCAGATACTATGCATTCACTAATTCCCTTAGTCAACATTCCACGTGTTTATTTCAATAACTCTTTGATACAGAAAATATTTAAAGCTATTAGTAACCAATATATAAAATGGAGCAATAAAACAAGAATTAGGAGTGGCTGAGAAAGAAGAAACAAAAGCACAGGCCACCAGGAGTGGGAATAAAATGCCAATAAAAATGACACTAGGACACAAAATTAGGTTCTATGTGTTTGCTAAAAGCAAGCCAAAAAATTGGGCTCTGAGCTATCCAGAAGCCAATGGGGAAAGGGAAACTTGGATCAAAAAATTAAAGCAAACCAACCACTCAATAGAAAAAAACTGGACACTATATAAAGAGAAGACGAGGAAATTCTCCTGAGGATCCTTGCAAGAGAACATTTAATGTGATGATCAACATCCTCAAAAGCTTCCTTACAGGACCCACACTTAGAGTTCCTGGGGATGTATTATAGGCTGGTGGCATCATACTAATATATAACCCAGTAACTCAGGAATCCAGTGCAATAGGCTTCGGGTATGCAGCTCTCTAGGGTTCTGGCTAAATCCAAGGATTATTTTCGATTATCTAGATGTAGGGAAGGGCTACATATCTTTCAGTGTCTCTACTAAATATTGTTTCAAACTAGCTTCAAGATATCAGATAAAGACATTTCTGTCAACTTTTCATTTTAAATTTACCCCAAAGAGTGAATGAAGGGGGAACAAAAAGCAGAAATACAGACTTCCTCTTCAATGAAACTTGGAACGGAACAAAATGAAGGCAAGAGGCAGATGGAAATGAGGCAGCTGGGAGCAAGAAGGTCATATCTAGGAGCCTACAGCGGGGAGGTAGGGTCGAGAAGAAAGCAGGTTCACAGTACAGCCCAGGCAGCCTCTGGAACTGGAGGCTGGGGTACAGCAGAAGGCAGGGAAAGTGGAGAAGAGAAAGCAGGGACATTGTCTGAAAGTCTGTAGGAGAACTTAGACTCCCAGGCCCTAACCGCACCCATTCGGACAACACTCCCCCACTCCAGAAATGCTAAGACCTAGAACCAGCTCATCGTGGGCAGGCATTGACAAGGTGTTGGTGGGAGGAGGGCCCAGGGTGGACAGAAGGCAATTCAGTGAAGTCTGTACACTGACAGGGGAGACAATTAGCCCTCCGCTCCTGCACAGCTCCAGGATTCCAGCAAGCAGGGTTACGCTCCCAGACACAAGGCTCCTGCTCTAGAGAAACTGAAACACCCCTGAGAAAAGGAAGACCCACAGATAATGACACATGGGGGTCTACAGGAAAAGAGCCTGCTGCCCATCCATCCCTCCACCAGCTCAGCTCCCAAGACAATGAGCCCTGCGTGTACACATGGGGCTCTGATCAATTTCTTACCCCTCTCTGAAATATGAATGGGCTGTGAAGGATCACCAGGCATTGGAGGGATGTCTTCAGTGGGAAAAAGAGATACCAAAACAAACAGAAAAATGAAAGCCGAGGAAAATAGAAAATTCAAGGAATAGAATAAAACTTAAGGGGAAAACTGCCTGTAAATCATATCCTCATCTGCATAAGGAAATATCTGAACAGATGACAAAACAATGCAGTTGTTAACTCCAAGAAAATAAAAGTTGAACAAGAAATAAAATATTGTCATGGTGTATTGCTTGACTCGGGAGTCAACCATATTCACAGAGTCACAATAGAAAATACGGAATAAGGATCTAATAAAAGATATGATTTAACCATAGCAGGAGGATAAGAAAGGAGCAGATAGGTATAAGAAGTTAAAAACCCTCATGTTCCATAAAACTAGTAAACCACAATATAGAATTCTTACATTATATAGGAATGTAGCCTTAAATATTGGAAGAAACAATGAAGAGAATGAAAAGTATTCTTTAAGGAGGAGAATAGGATAGAAATAGGGGCCAGAGGGCTCCTTTTTTTTTTTTCTGATTTAACCTTTTAGCACCATTTAACTTGTTTGTCTACGTGCATGCTATACTCAGATAAAAAAAATTATTTTCAGAGAAATGCAAATAAAAACCGCAATGAGATACCACCTCACACCTGTCAAATGTCCATCATCAATAAATCAACAAATGATGAGTGTTGGTAAGGATGTGGAGAAAAGGGAACCCTCATGCACTGTTGGTGGGATTGCAGATTGGTGCAGCCACTATGGAAAACAGTATGGAGGTTCCTCAAACCATTAAAAATAGAGCTTCCATATGAACCAGCAATTCCACTTCTGGGTATTTATCGAAGAAAACAAAAATACTAATTCTAAAAGATATCTGCATCCCTATGTTCGCTGAAGCATTATTCACCATAACCAAGATATGGAAGCAACCTAAGTGCCCATCAATATATGATTGGATAAAGAAGAGGCAGTACATTTGTACAATCGAGTAAATATTCTGCCATAAAAAGAATGAAATCTTGCCACTTGCAACAACCTGGATGGACCTAGAGGATATAATGCTAAGTGGAATAAGTCAGACAGAGAAAGACAAATACCATATGATCGCACTTATATGTGGAATCTAAAGAACAAAATAAACAAACAAAGAAAAGAGAAACAAGCTCATAGATACAGAGAACAAACTGATGGTTGCCAGATGGGTGGGGGATTGAGGGCCTAGGTGAAAAAGGTAAAGGGATTAAGAAGTACAAATTGGTAGTTATAAAATTGTCATGGGGATGTAAAATATATCATAGGAAATACAGTTAATAATATTATAATTAACTATGTATGGTGTCAGGTGGGTATTAGACTAATCAGGAGGGGTCACTTCTTAAATTATATAAATGTCTAACCACTATGCTGTACACCTGAAACTAATATAAAGTAATATTAAATGACCACTATGATTGATAAATAAATAAATGATTGATTTATAAATGTAATGTTTCAGCCACTCGCCGAAGGATGGTCAAGTCACAGTCACATCTCTTAGGATTCCCCCATTTGATGTACCCAGGGAAGCAGGAATCTTGTGATAGCACAATCAGCTCAGGTGGTAAACTGGACACACCTGGAAGCACTAGACTGTAAGCTCCAGAAAGGCAGGGATCACACCAAGTATGTCCACTCAGCACTGACCACCACACCTGCCACGCTAAATAATAATAGCTAATGTTGTTATTCACCTCTTACTATGAGCCAATCACCAAGTCTAAGCATTTTGCATGTCATAAGCCATTTAATCCTGCCAACATCCCATAAAATAGGGATTACTGTTATTCCCTACCTAAAAGATGAGACAACCAAGGGACAGAAAACGTAAGTAATTCATCCAACATTGTCACCTAGCAAATGGTGAAGCCAGGATTGGAGTCCCGCCTGACGCCTTCCCTCTCAATGACTGTGTGCTCAATAAGCATCTGTGGAAGGAAGATAGCATGGCAGAAGGCAGGAGGGAAGAAAAATTAACAAGGATGAGAAAAAAAGGAAAGAAAGACCAGGTCTCCTTGGGAAATAATATGGAATCTGAGATCATGCAGAAACTCCAAAATTCCACATCAGAGAGGAGGAATACGATAATTTTAGCCTGGAAAGGGTTTCAGGTATATCTACTCAAAAGATGCTTCCAGGCTGTCAAAACGAGGTGCTCATAGGCTGGCCAGCTTTGGGCAATGCTGCTTCCTGGTGTCCTTCCCAAAACAATCTCACCACAAAATGGGGCTGTGAGAGTGACAAAAGCAGCTCACTCCACGAGGAGGAGGTTGGTAGGACAGCAAGGACCTGACCTCATGGGACTCCCCATCTAGACTTGCAGATATCTGCATATGTAATCTTAGTCTTCCTTTTAGCAAAAGGAATCAACATACCAGTTATAACAGGATTGCTCTGGTCTGCCCCACCTGCTACCCCAGGGCCTTGGCAATGCCAACACCCCACCCGAACCCCAACCTCCGAGGACCTCTCACGTGTGCTCACGAGCTCCGGTCCTCCAGCCACCATGGACTAGCCTTTTTCCTCCTTTCCCGCTTCAGCTCCAGCTGCCGCCAAAGGTTCCGATGTCTGTGTCAAAGTCACTGCTGCTCGCAAACTCCCATGCATCATTCCACAAGTGCTGGGAACCACGGGGCTCTAGCGGGTGATTTTCTACCCTGCTTCACCCACCTGTAGCCCCCAGGTCATCCGACAGTGAATCCACATGGAGCAGATCGCTTACCAGCCACCTTATCTCCTAGCACCCCTCAGAGACTCAGAGAAATTGCTTCTCCTTGCAGCCGCCCTGCCCCAGAATTGGGGCACAGGGCCATGAGAACTTAATTGACAAGAAATCCCACCTGCCTCCAGGTGGCCCCACCCTCTCCTGTATCTAACCTGAGGCCACACCCCTTTCTTCCCTGGGGACGTTTTTTTTCTCCTTAGTTCCTGGGTCAAACAGACCCCTTGGACTGAGTCTAAGGAGAGATGGGGAGGGTTGGGGGACTGAGAAGAAAATCCTATCGACTTCCTATTTGGGAAAAAGATTTTACCCAGCTGAGTTGGCTGGGGATGCTTCAGGGAACTGAACCTCAGAGGAGGATGGGATCCAGGGCAGCGGGGTCCCAGGCAGGGGTGTGACAGACCACACGATAGCCCATTGTTCACAAGGTGGGAAGTTGGGTGTGCTGAGCCAGAGGGACATGTAGGAAAGAATGAGACAGGCCTCCAGATCTTACACCTTAATACCAGGTCCAACAGCTCGAAGTTAAAAAAGAAATCCAATTCAAGGAATCTCTCCTACAGTTCTATTCACACATATCCTGTGGCAGATGACCTCTGAAGATGGCTCACATACCCTTCCAAACACCTTCTTCCGTGCCTTCCTATACAAGTGAGCCTGCAAAATAAATCCATCTCTAGCCGCTTTTAAGGCCATGGTTGGTTGGCCATGTGACCCAGTCTGGCCATTTACATGGAGGTGTGTCCTTGTAGAGGGTTTCCCTCCTATCTACACCCCCAACACACACACACACACACACACACACACACACACACACACACACAGGGAAATTCTCAAAAGCAGAAAGCCTTCGGCTTTTGTCCTTCACCTTCACTCTTCTTCCTTCCTAGCTGAAACGCAGGAGCAGGCCCTGGAGCTGCAGCAGCCATCTTCTCACCAAGAGGACCAGAACTATACAGTAGGATGGCAGAACAGGAAGATAGGAGAGCATCCCTGAGCAGCCATGGACTGCCTACCTCCAGACTTCCTAGTCCATTTAAGAAAAGGAAGGAAGAATCTTGTTCAAGCCATTATCATCTGATTTACCTGTATTTATATTTATCTATTATTTACAGGGAAATGCATTCCCAGACACTGGAGCATCATCTGTAATGTCATAAAAGGGGAACAATTGACATGGGAGGGGCTACATAAATTTTGAGCCATCCACACTATGGAATCCTACGTAGTAACAGTTAACAAGGATGACATAAGCACATGCACGTACAGGGATGTGAAAAGATCTCTATGATGCACTGTCAAGTAAAACAAATCAACTGCACAATATGTAGTGTTGATCCTTTTAGATAATTTTTAGAATTATATGTGTGCATGTATATTTCTCTTGTTTTTTCCAACCATCCATCCATCCATCTATCTATCCATCCATCTATCCATCCATCCATTTATTCATCCATTTATCCATCCACCCATCCAACTATCTGTCCATCCATGAGTCAGCAGCATTCCCATCGTTTCTCCACAGCACCAAGAAGGGACCTGGTGCAGGGGCATCGGCCTGTGGGTCCGCCAAACACCATTAGCAGAGTGAATGGACGTGAGCTGTGAATTGCACAGCTGCTCAGAGGGATAATTGCTCTGTGATCTAAACTATAATAGGTGAGGGGAAGAGAGAGTTTTCAACAGCGGCTGGTGCACTGCCTGTCTGAGGCCGTTCACAGATGCAGTTCCCTGAGAACAGAGTGCTTGGCTGGGCACGTGGGTTCCCATAGTGGGAAAACACTACAGGGTACAGTACAGGACTCTTGTGCAGAGAGGAATTCTGTCGAGTGGTGCCAGTTAGTAACCGTGCACATACGTGCATGAGAGGTGTGGGGCACACAATTTCATTTCAAAGATGGCACGAGGGCCTGCAGAAGCACAGGACTCATACGCATTGGTCCCTGCGTGGCATCTCGGAGGCACAGGCCAGCCTCCAGATAACTGCTCACAGCCTGGCACCTCCTGGAGAATGAGGGGGGTCCCGCAGTCCTGTCCCACTGGATTTCCTGCCTCTTTGAGCCAAGTCCTACTTCCATCCACAACTCCAGCCCCTCCACACTTATGGACCATCTAATGTGTGCACAGGCCCAAGCTGGGCAGATGCAAGCTTGGTGCCTCTGCACGTGGGGCAGGGGCCGTGGTGGGGCTGTCACTGGAGGGGCAGCTGCCAAGCATGAAAGGGATGACCACACCACAAACATCAACTGAGCACCTGTGGACACGGAGGGCTGGCTCAGGAAGGCTTCGTGGACGGCTGCACAAAGAACTGTCCCCTCGTCACCTCCAGGTCACCAGGGAGGTAGGGGGTGGGTGTCACAGCTAGGAATGAGCTTCCTCCCAGCTGTTGCTGAGAATGGGTGACAAGACCAAGGTCCCCTTCTCCTGGCAGTCTTGGGGTTTCTGCTGAGGCTGAAGGGTCTGCAGGAAGCATGTGATGGGAAGGAGACAGGGGGGCTAGGGGTATATGTTGGGGACACAGTGTGGGCACCGTTACACTGCACCACTTCATGGTGGTCCCAGAGCACCCCAGGAAAACCACCCCCACCCGCTCCCCCTCCCTGACTCCTATCGCATCACCCTGGCCTCCCTCACCCGGGCACCACCAGCTGGGCTCTCCTTCCCTACTCCAGGAGGGTCGAGTGATATCATTTGCTTAGGTGACTTGGGGGAGGCAGCTGACAGAGGGGGGCGCATAGATCACCCTCACCCCAACCCAGGCCATGGCTCCCAACTTGCAGCCCTGACACTGCTGAATTCCCTCTTCCTCTCATCCTATGGCCCATCTGCCATCTGCTTTCCCCGTCCACCCACCAAACTGGTGCTTTCAAAGGCACCAGCTTAAAAATGGGGGGCAAAAACCCAAACCCCTCCAACTAACAAAGAATCATATAATTACTTTGCAGCTACTTGTCCTTGGTAATTTGATGCTTGTGTTGCTATAATTACACATGATGGGGAGACAGAGAGTCACAATGCTTATGTGCCCGACCAGTGACATCTGCAGTACTTTCAAAGGAGGAAACAGTCCTTAAGGGAGCCTTGCTGATGGAGTACAGCAGACCCCAGGCCTGGAGGGGTGGGGGCGGGAAATGGAGGTGAGGCCCCGGTTGGTGTCAGCAGGTGGGACAGGGACAAGTATTTATTGGGTGCCCCCTGTGTGCTGTGCAGGAGGCCCCATTTATCCATAAGTATACAGGGTCTGAGTGTGAAACCTCACCCCGCTCCCTCGCCCCCGCCCCACCACCACCACCATGCAGCAGCTCACATCCACGTGGACCCCTGTCCGAGCTCACCTGTGAAAATCTCTCACCTGGCTCCCACGTGTCTTCCTCTCCCTTGAGGCCACTGCCTGCTCAGTCCTCACCCACTCCTGCCCCAGCCTCCCCTACCCCCGTGTCCATCCATTCTCCACACAACCCTCAGCCGGGCTTTATATAAAGACAAGTCTGATGCTATAACTTTCTGCCCAGCACTCACTGGCTTGCTACTGTGTTCAAGAGAGAATGCAGAACCCGGCCTAGACCCTCCAGAGGTCTGGCTGCCCACTGGGCTCCAGCCTCACCGTTTCACCTTGTCCTCCTTACCTGGGCTTCCCTAGGAGCCAGGAACCACAAACAGCTGAGTCCAGGACCAGCCTCATTGTACGGTTACTCCACGCCTGTTCTCCCACTCTCAGTGTTGGCTTTAATTCAGTTCAAGGGAAGGTCATATATCAAATTAACTTGACACTAGAATGATAACAGATACTCAACAAATTGTAAAAACATACAAATTTGGAGCTGGATAGGACCCTGGCAGTCACAGGGCCCGCGGAGCCCAGCCACAGTGCATATCAGAACTGCCACCGGGCTATGGAATGTGATGCCAGCATCATGGGCAGAGTGAATAGACCTGGGGTCGGTGGCCTGGGCTCAGATAGAATCTAAAAGCTCCTGGTTTTATTAAGGAGGAATCCAACACTGGAGATTCTGAGGGACTCGCCTCCGTCAGCGTAGACTGTGCAGGGACCACCCGGCAGGCCTCCCAGGACCTGGCCTTTCTCTGTGCCCTGCGCCATCTCTCAGAGGCCCCCAGGGCTGGAGAAATAATCATCACAGGGGCTGGAAAAACTAAGGCTATTTGGAATTTTCCTCCAATGAGCCTTAAAGTTCCCTTGGCCTCAGACCATCTGTGTGTGGGGGCGGGGAGGGAGGGGCGGCAGTGGCATCACTGCCCCTTTTACAGACGTGGAGAACTGAAGAGCTGAAAGCCTAAGTTGTAGGAGGCAGTGCAGCACAGTGGTTAAGATCCCCGACCATGGGCTCAGTGCAGACCACTGAGCCTTTCTGAGTTTTGGGGTCCTCATTTGTTAGGTGGGGAATAGTAAGAGTGCTGTGCGCCTGAAAGGGTCTGGCCCACTGCGAGCACTTAGTAAACAGGATCTATTCTGACAAAGTGCTCTCTTGGTCAGCTCCTGTACGGCCAGGACCAGGAACACAGATGTCTTACAAAGGGGAAAGTTGAGACCCAGGGGAGTCGACAATTAGCCCCAGATCACACGGAAAGCCAGGGACGGGCCTGGGGCTGGAACATAGACCTGGAGCCTCCCACTCAGCCCGCGGGCTTTCCACAAACACCCTGATCCTCTAACGTGCTGCTCGGAATGAGATTGGAAAGTCAGCTCCTTGTTAGAACTCCTGTGGGGTGAGCCCATGAAAGGGAAGAGGAACCCACTGGCCCTGCAGCCTCCCAAGACACTCAGCCCCTGGAAGAAAAGTAATTAAAGTCATGAATCCTGGGAACAGTGGCTGCACCACCATTCACATTAGCTCGGCCCCCATGTGGTCTCTCCACGGGGCCATCGGACAGGGAAGAGCTGATTTGCACACAAGCGCAAACTGCTTAGCTTTGGATTTACAGTTGGATCAGGGGCCATCCGTCACATTTATGGGTGACAGCCACCTAGGAGCATAAGGAACAGCAGTCTCAGTCACCGTGGGACGCCAGCCCAGCAGGGCCTTGGGACAGGCCGTGATGCGACCACCTCTGGAATCAGAAGAAAAGAGAACAGGGAGAGGCCACCTGGGGAAACAGAGGGAAAAAAACCTCTCCCCCATTCCCCATGGATTTCTCTTCCAATAAGACTTGTTCATGCTGAATTCATTTCCCCTTCCAGGAGACAGCCAAAAGAAGTCAGAGGAAAATTAATCAAGAAAGCTGCACTTAGGAGAATAACCACTATGCTCCCAGCACAGGAGAGAACTGCGTGGGGTGTGGGGCGTGGGGCGTGGGGCGTGGCCCCTACCCCTGGATGTGTGAAGTCCCTGCTCAGCCAGTCACTGGCTGTGTGACCTGGAGAACACCCCTTGCCCTCTCTGGACCTCACTACCTCCTTTGTAGAGTGACCAGGTTAGACCAAGCTCTGACGCTTCCCCACTCTGAGGCCCAGCAGGAAGGCCAGGTGCTCTAAAGCCAGGGTGCCACTGCCCAGGTTGGGGCCTTGACTCCGGTGCAAGGAGGGACTGGCCACCCAGCCCCCAAAGGGAGTGAGGACAAGAACATCAGGTCCCCCGGGAAATGTTCCTTTAGACACTGGGTTGGTTTGGGGTTGGAAGAGCAGAAAACAAGGGCTCTGGATGCCGGTGTCGGGGACTGAGAGCAGAGGCACCATCCAGCCTGTGTTTCAGCATGACGGAAGCAGGAGGCCAGCGCAGACAGGGCGTGGGCTCAGTGCTCTCCAACGACAAGGGATGGGGCGGGGGGCGGGGGGGGGCACCTGGAGCCCCTCCAATCAGCCCTATGCATTCCCAGTAAATTTGAAAACTGGAGCCTACCTAAGCTTATTCTTATTATTACTCGGTTCTTTTTAAAGACTTAAAGGCATGAAAAGCAAGAGGGGGGAGGGCAGGGAGAGAGAGAGAGAGAGAGAGAGAGAGAGAGAGAGAGAGAGAGAGAGAGAGAGAGAGAGGGAGAAATGTGCATCTGGCGGGGAGCTCTGCTTCTAATTAGAGAAGCCCAGAAATCACCCTTCAAAAACTGGGTCTTCCACCAGAAATGCCAACAACTGTTCAACCTTTCGTGGAACCCTGCTGCCGGCCACCTCTGGAGCGGAGCCCTAGGAAGGAGAGGGAGGGGAAAGTGCCCCAGCCATGCAATTAAAATATCCACTGGGTGCCGCCTCCGCCTGCTAATTACCGTGTGGAGACCGCCCCTCCCCCAGCCTTCCTATCCATCTGCTTCCACAGCAGCCCCTCCTGCACCTCCCCGAAGCCCCTGTTCACCACCTCTGCTCTCCTGCTTCCAGCAGTGGCATCTGGGTCTCAGTCCAGCTCCCGTCTCGCTCCTCGGCCGGCTCCACTCCTGGCCGCGTGGGGCAGAGGTTCAGCGTTGGCAGCAGTGGTGGCAGGTGGTGGAGGCTCCCGGAGCTGGGACCCAAGCCTGGTGTCCTCCTCTCCTCCTGCTCAGCTGCATTTGGGTGATCTGAAAGAAGAGGGCCGCACAGGGTAGCCACCAAGGAATCGTGACCCTGGGTACTCTGGGCCACCAGACAACGTCTGATCTCTGCCCCACGTGGACAGGAGCGGGGAACCCTGGAGATGAGGCTCCCCACAATGGAGGACTGTGACACTGTGTTTATAATAAACATGTACTTGTTCTTGGTTGGAACTTGTAGTCCTACCCCAGACCCCCTGGGAGCGGAGAGGGACTTGAGGAGGTCAATCACCAATGGCCAATGATTTAATCAATCATGCCTGTGTACGTCAGCCTCCACAGAACCCATAAGGATGGGGCTCGGAGAGCTGCTGGGGCAGTGAACATACACATTGTGAGTCGGGGAGAATGGTGCACCTGGAGAGAAAATGGAAGGTCTGCGCCCTTCACCTGCCTTGTCCTGTGCATCTCTGGTTGTTCCTGAGGTATATCCTTTCCTAATGAAGCAGTAATCTCGTAAGTAAACCGTATTCCTGAGTTCTGTGAACAGCGCTCTAGGAAACAATCGAACCCGAGGAAAAGGTCATGGGAACCTCCCATCTGTGGCCTGCTGGTCAGAAGCATAGGTGACAACCTGGAATTTTCACTGACATCTTGTGCGCGTGTGCGTGCGTGTGTGTGTGTGTGTGTGTGTGTGTGTGTGTGTGCGCGCGCGCGCGTGTGCATGTATGGAGGGCAGTCTTGTAGGACTGAGCCCTTACCCTGTGGAATCTGATGCTGTCTCCAGGTCGATAGTGTCAGAATTGAGTTAATTGCTTGGTAATGTGGAAAAACACACACAGCGGAATTGGTGTCAGCATCACAGGAGGAAGGCAGGATGTTTCACCTGGAGAAGAGAAAACAGGAGGGCAGACCTCCGGCTTCTCCTGAGAACTGTCATTACCATCGGAGGGATCAAAATGACTCTTGTTTTGACCCTGAGAGGTAGAACCAGGGCCTTTGGTGAAAGCGACAGAAAGGCAAATTTCATCTCTATAAAAGAAAGACGGGTTCAACTCAGGTGTGTGAGTTGCCTCTGGAGATGGCGTGTTCCCCATGAAGGTGTCAAAGGAGGCCAGGCACCACTGATGAGGCGTCAGAAAGCCAGACTCGACATCATTTGAAGTTTTTGGGTGCTGCCCGAGCCCCAGAAGTATGCCTGTCTGAACAACTAATCCTAAAATGTATTTGGAACCACAAAAGATACCAAATAGCCAAAGAATCTTGAGAAAGAACAAAGTGGGAGGTATGCTCCCTGATATCTAACCATACTACAAAGCTGCAATAACCAAAACAACATGGTACTAGCATAAAAATAGACACAGTTCAATGGAATAGAATAGAGAGCCTAGAAATATTTCCTCGCTTATATGGTCCATTAAGCTGTAACAAAGGAAGCAAGGATATATTGTACAATGGGGTAAAGACAGTCACTTCAATAAAGGGTGTTGGCAAAAAAAATGACACTAGACCACTTTCTTACACCATATACAAAAACAAATTCAAAATGGATTAAAGACTTAAATGTTAGACCTGAAATCATAAAACTCGTAGAAGAAAACATAGACAGTAAACTCTCTCACACCACTCTTAGCAATTATATTTTCGTCTCCTCAGGCAAGAGAAAGAGAGTAAAAAACGAATAACTGGGACTACATCAAACTAAAATGTTTTGCACAGCAAAGGAAACCATCAACCAAACGAAAAGACAACCTACTGAATGGGAGAAGATTTCGCCAATGATACATCTGATAAGGGGTTAACATCCAAAATACATAAATAAATCATGTAACTTAATACAAAAAAAACAAACAAATAATCTGATTAAAAAATGGGCAGAGGACCTGAAGAAACATTTCTCCAAATAGGGCATACAGATGGCAAACAGACATGTGAAATGATGCTTGATGTCACTAATCAGGGAAATACAAATTAAAACCACTGCACTATTATTTACAATAGCCATGATATAGAGGCAACCTAGATGTCCATCAATAGACAAATGGATAAAGAATGGAATATTACACAGCCATAAAAAAGAATGAAATCTTGCAATCTGCAACAACATGGATGAACCTAGAGGGTATTATGCTAAGTGAAATATGTCAGACAGAGAAAGACAAATGCCATATGATCTCATTTATACATGGACTCTTTAAAAAGCAAAATAAATCAATAAACAAAACAGACCCATAAATATACAGAGAGGGTGCTAAAAAAATGTGTACACATTTTAAGAAAGGAAAACTGTATTAACATTGTACTACTCAATATATACCAATAACAAAAGATGAATACAAGTCACGTTTGACTTCTGCAATTACAAGAGGTGCTCAAAGTGGTTGCCATCAGCGTCCAGACACTTCTGATTACGGCAAAGTACTGCTTGAGCAACACTGACCAAAGTGTCCACTTGTACATTTTTTTGGCATCCGCAGTAGAGAACAAGCTGATAGCTGCCAAAGGGGAGAGGGTGGGAGATGGGAATTATAAAAAACCTGGTCTTATATAGAATAACATTCAAAACAACACTTTTTTTTTGTTTTGTTTTGTTTTTTTTTTTTTTGTAGCTGAGCCATCCTGCTACCTGTTGGCAGCTCAGCGGCTGCTCAGCTCGGGCTGGACTCGAACCGCTGTTGCTCAGAGCTCAAACTCTTGAGTGAGCTCTTAACCAACTGAGCCACTCGGCCGGCCCTAAAACAACACTTTTTTTAAAAATTTTTTAAAAATATTTTATCGGAATCCTTCTGATAATACCAAGTACTATTTTAAGACAAAGTGAAAACTAATTGATATTTAAGTGCCCCAAATTTCTAAGTGTTTTCCTCCAATAAGTTGACAGCTGCTCACACAGGTTTATGCAGGAAAAGATGTAAGTTCCCAACACCAGATAAAGAGGGCATCCTTTTTGTCAGCAAAATCCACAGTAGCAAGACAGGACAGTGACTCTTCTTTTCATAACCTCAAGTGGCAGGAATCATTACCTAGGCATCCCAGCCATCTCAACAGCACTGCTTCAAGAGCGTAACCTCAGGCTCTCAGCACATTAGTGGCAAATCTCTGTGAAGGGGAACTGTCCCTGGCTGGGCTTCCAGAGCTCATGCTTTATTCAAGGATAACACATCGGTGAACCTTTTAAAGCCCCTCGTGGAACTGTGGACCCGCCTGCGAAAATCAAGGCCCTGCCGTGCAAAGATGGCCGGAGCGCTGAGGACCTCCACCATCCCTTCCTTTAGGGGTAGGCTGTGCTGCAGCCGACAGGCACACAGCAGAACACCCAAGACGACCACCAAGGAGCTCCTCGCACAAAAAGCTCAAAACAACTCTTGCATTCTAAAACTAATTCAGTTTTTTAATGAATAAACACAACATAAAAACAATAAAAATAAGAAGTGTGCCCATCTGCAACATGGACAGGAGGGAAACAGCAGTGGCTGGAGGGTCAGATGGGTAGTCCTGCTTCCAATTCTGCCATTGATTTGTTGTCAATGGGCTTTCTGGCAAGTCACTTAGCCTCTCTGAACCTCAGGCTTCTCGTCTGTAAAACGGCAGGTCTCAGAGACCACTAACTCTGAGTATTTCCAATCTGAATTGAGGCAGCGCTGCCTGGCCCCAACCTTCACCCCTCTCCTATGGCCAGAAAGGGGCTGGGCCTGGAGCTCTTCAAAGCCAAATTAGTGGAAGAAGCCTTTGCAAGGTAACCCAAAGTCAGGAGGGGCGGGGGGGTGCTGTAGAAAACTTTTCATAGCATAATAAGGCCAATGTTAAGTTAGCGGAGAGGCTCTGGGTCTCCACTGTGAAACTGAGGAGGACTCAGGGCAGAAATCACCCCTTGCAATTTGAAGCATAGCTGATTGCTTTTAGGAACTTAATGTAAATAGAAGGAAAAGATGGCTGCACCTGGGAGATGAAAGTCACCACCGCCAGCCTTCCATTCCACCAAGTACATAATGGGTGATTTGAGTGGCTCACGCTGTATCCAGAGGCGGTAAAAGCTCACAAGACAGTGGAAGAAACTTGAAACTTCTCAGTTCTGGTGGAGGCTAGGGGGTGGGGCGTGCAAAAGGAGGAAGAGGGGTCCTGGGGAAAGAGGAAGGAGTTCAAAGGGCAGAAAAACTGTGTGGGGAGGTAAGAAATAGCTAGTAAAGCAGAGCGAGTGCCACGTGCTGGAAAAGGGGACACCCACTTGGGGTCATCCCAAAGGTCTAAGCCAAGGGAACACACTCTTGGATGACGCAAAGACACAAAGTCGCCAGACCACGACTGGGGGTGGATAGTAGCCATCTCTTACTCCCTCCACGCTGCCTCTCTTCCATTCTTTCTCTATACCCCAATTCTTGCCCCAGCCAGCATTCCAGACCAGTGTGCCTGGCACAGAAAGCGTAGTGAAAAGAATTCACTAAATGCATTAACGGACAGTGTGATATTTCTGAGAACCCAAAGGGCCAGGGAGTCTAATGAGTGTTAAATATGATACAACATTTACAACCACTAATTAAAAATTCAATAACCAAAAAGAGTTTTTTATTGATTATTTCTCTTAGGCAGAGAAATCGCTTTAAAATATTTTGGTAAGTCATTTACGGTGAGTGACATAATGATCAGAGGTGGTTATAAAACTGCATTTCATGGAAAGTGGGTATAGTTAACCCCATAACTCTGTTTCGCTGTTGTCTGTATGGGGGTGCGGGGCGGGGCGGGGGAGGAGGTTGTGCAAGTTGGGAGTAGAAGCTGGGGCAAAGCTGCTTTGCTCTGATTGAAATTGGAGAGTACCCAGGTCAGGCATAGCCTGGGGACAGGGAGATAGAAAAATACTCCAAGAAAACATTCTAGAGAAGCAAATCTTCTAAAATGGAGCTCTCAGGGCTGGCTGAGTGGCTTGTTGGTTAAGAGTTGGCTGGGGAGTGCGAGCTCTGAGCAGCAAGGCCACCAGTTCAGATCCCACATGAAGGGCCAGTGACGCTGTGCCCTCTCCAGCTGAAAATGGTGAACAACAGCTCGACCTGGAGCTGGGCTGCCGTGAGTTGCCGGGGACAGTGTAGGCTGCAGTGGGGCTAGCCGGCAGCGGGTGTGAGCTTTCGTGAGCCACCGTCCAATGGCAGGCGACCCATCTGCCTCTCCCGGAAAGAGCGCAATGATCACAATACCAACATGGGCCAGTGAAGCGACATCCTTCACAACTAGACTGAAGAACAAAAGGACAGCAACTTGTCTGTTCCCCTTCCTGGATTCCCCCAACGCTGCTCCTTCCCCCAATTCCCTCATAACAATCTTAAAAAATAATAAATAAATAAATAATAAAATAAAATCGAGCTTTCAGTAGTTAGCGGTGATGTAAACCCCTGTATCTGCCTCCCTTGTGACAGCTTCTGAAGATCCTACTTTGCTCACTCCTGCGATGGTGTGAGAGAATTCTTTTTGAGTTCTGCTTCCAAGTTGGCCCAGGATAGAAAGAGAGGCCATTCCCACAAATGCTGACCCGAGGACGAGGGACACCTGACATCTGGCACCAGTGGATGGGCCATGGAGTCACCCCTGCTGGACATGACCTGAAAACGTTCCTCAGGGGGAGGCAGGGCTGGGGAGAGGCAGGGCGACGGATGTGAAGACACTGGGGGACAGCGGTGTCCCTGGGGGACAGCTGGTAGAATCCAACAGTATGCTGACCCATCAATTAGCAATGCCACACCTGCCTGCGTCCGTCTTCTCCACGTGCACCATCGTCTTTGATTCTCACAAGCCAGCAGGCGAGCGAGGGGCATGAGGAAAGCAGGGAACCAACATGACAGAGACTGAAAGGAAGTTTTGTCGTGGACAAAAATAATGAATTATATAGGCTTTCACACCGAGCACTGCTCCGGGAACCCAACTGTGCCTGCTCTATTTTAAGCGTACATTTACTAAAAAGAGAAAAACAAACCAGATAAAGGCCGTTGAAGTCCTCCCGGGAAGACGGCTGCCCCTTCTTGGACCCAGCCGTGACTGTCGTCCTGTGACTCTCAAGCGTGCAACAGCTCGCCACAGAAATCGAAGGCTGCAATTAAAGTGAGTCGGGCCAGTGCTGCTGCCCAAACTAAACTTCTTTAAAAATTTGGAAAACATTTTCAATGAAGAGAGACTAAACTCAGCGTGCTTTAGACATTACTGGAGTACTTTTTTCCAGGAGGATTAGCAAACCTGAAGGGTCTAGAAATTTTGATCAAGCAAAGTGTTTTCAAGGGTTTTATGTCCTCCCTCTTTCATTAAAATTGCACGACCGTGAATCTATTCTATACATAACACAGACGTATACACACGTACTGTCGCTTCTGCCCAATGAGGACAATGGGACCCTCCACAGGAACTAATATCTCTTTGAGGACCTGTTGGGGAGAAGCCATAAAAATATATATGAACATGGTCCTGGATATAAATGTAAATGTATAAAAATGAGTGCTTCTTTCCATTGCTCAGGTGGTGGTTTTGAACTTGGAACCACAAGAAAAGGACATTTATTAGTTCAAAGATGCAGATGTAGCTTTGGAAACATGACTCATGGGAGGCCAGAGACGAGTCTGGCGGCCCCTCTCCAAAGGGCTGGACCGGAGAGGGACTGAACCCCAACCGAACCCCTGAGAGGAGACTCAGGAGGGAGGACTGCTGATCGCTGCAGCCTGGAGCCTTCTGTCGCCAACACTTCTCAGCCCTTTAGGATCAATCAATAGAAAGGACGGGAGGGGAGAGAAGAAGAAAGAGAGGTAGAGGGAGAGAAAGTTTGCAAGGTGCCTTTGGTCTCAAGTTAGAGAAACCAATTCAAGCAAACTCAAGAGAAAAAGCGGGGTAGATTATAAAGACAAACAGGGTGATTCCTGGCAATGCACAAAGGCAAGACTCAGGAACATCTGGAACAAAGACCTAAGAAATCTTCAAGGTAGAACGCTGGAACAAGAAAGGATGGGGAGCGGCAATTGGGTCCATCTGTCTGGAGGTCATCGGTGCCCTGGTGAGAGTCATTCCCAGGAGTGGAGGCCCAGCAGTCCTGGCACATTTGGGCTGGAGGAGGGAGCAGAGGGCAGGAGTCGTACTGGGGAGGTTAGGGATCCCAAAGGAAATTTTTAAGAGGAAAAAGGTTTGAACAATGTGGGGAAGGAGCCAGTAGAGAAGGAACGTTGGATCCAGAGGAGGCAAGAGGGACCAGTGGTCTTGGAAAAGAGAAGGGACAACTCTTTCCTGTCAACACAAATGAAGCCAGAGAAAAACAGCCATCAGAGCCCATCACCAAAGCAATGGAATCCGGGCAAAGTGGCGCGTGCCAAGAAAGCTTGCAGCAGTGGGATATTTTATGTAGAACATGAATGTAGGTTGAATGAATGAATCAATAAGAAATGAACCACTGGCTGAATACCCAACACGTCTGGCAGCAGACATGCAGATCAGGCCTGCCATTTTTATACAAGATTTGTCCTCAGCTTGCCACCTGTGCCCCTTGGCTGTTTGGTATCTAAACAGGAACCATCCCGTCACCACATGGCCATCGAGCTGCCCACACGCGAGCCAAATCTTTCTCCAAAACATTTTGAATGAACTATAAAAGCTGGAGGAGTGTGATTTAAGCCCCTAAAGCTGACACCACAGAGCAGGCAAGAACTGATGGCTGGGCCCCGATGATGTTAAGGGCCATTGATGTGAGCAAAAACAAAGGCAGCCCTTCCTCTGAGCTGGGTTCCGCCTCCTACCTCCCTCCTCCTCTCTCCTCCTCCGTCCTTGTCCGGCCCTCCCCAGCACCACTGCAGGTGCTGAGGGCAACAGGACGCCCCCGCTCTGTGGGCCCTGGGGTCTGGGATAAAGCCCACTGGAACAACTGGGCCATTGAATTTCAAATTAAATCACCCCCACAGGCCCTTCTTCTCCAGTTACTGGGCTCATTAGAGCTCAGGTAATGGAACATCTCCTCCCACTAATGGCCCGTGAGCAGGCGAAGGAGAGACGCCTGCCCCTCTAGAACTTCACTAAAGAGAGGCAGAGAGTGAAAGGTCACTGACTGATGAGAGCCCCAAAGTTTTGAGTGCTTTGGGAGAACTTTCTCCTGCCCAGGAGCGATCTGGAGCATGAAGAATGGAGTTACGGAGAGGAGCTGGTAAGAAGCAGAGCAGACATCATCCGCGCCCCCTAGTGACCAAAGTCCAGCGTTCTGGAATTGATCAAGCGAGAAGGTTCCATGGCTAACCGCACTGGTAGGCTGAGCTCACAGGGGCCAGCAGAGGCCTTCAGAAGCTGTGCGGGCAGCACGCCAGGAAAAGTGAAGCCTGTTAGGGGCTGCCTGGTTTGTGTTGGCTTCTCCCACATGAACCACAGGGTCTGAATGAGGACACCCTCCCCCAGGGACAGTGAAGAATATGACAGTGGCGGGACAACTGGAAGATGGAGGTTTACCGAGATGCTCCTAGCATTCAGCCCAGTGTGCAGACCTGACCCCCACACGTGTGCAGCTGCTGCAAAATGCAGCTCCTAGACATTCTGATCTAAGAGCATGTTTTAGGCCAGGAATCCACCAGAGGCCACACCAGGGGCCATGAGGAAAGGCAGGCCCCTCCTTCCCAGCTGCCTGACCCTGAGCCCTGGCCCGCCTCCAAGTCACGCTTACTTACTTAGAAATCAGCTGACCTTGAGAAAGTGATATCTAATAAAGCACAGGAATTGGATCTAGGGGTCCCAGGCACAAGAAAGCTAAGAGCAGCCCCTAACTACACATGGACTGGACAGAGTTTCCGTAAAAGATAAGAGTAGACTGTTCATTACTACAAATGAGAAGTATAGTCAAATGCCTTGCACACATAGGTGAACTATTTCTAACTCGTCCTGTTAAAATCACTCACTGAAATGAACGGAAACAAAGATTCATAGTTCCGGGCCCTTCCTAGCCCACCAGGCTGGGAGTCATTTCCTGCAGTTGAGTGACATCAGAGAAAGAGAAGGGACTCCTCAACCAAATTCCACGGATCAGTGCTTCCTGATGTCATTCTGAGGTGGAGGTGGCCTCTTTGGGTGACCTCCAGCTGAAGACCATGAGCAATGCAACGACCTCGCTAAACCACCTCCCTTCCAAGTTCCCATTCATCACAAAACCCACAAAGGGGTTGCCCGGAACCCTGAAAGCCTGCCGTTGGAGGAAAGGGGATGTGTGGGGTGTGGGGTCACACGTGGGACACACAAGTTTCACCACCTATGACCTTGGCGAGCTCAGTTACATTGCAAGATGTGGGACCGGGGGAGAACCATCACCATGGCAACCAGAGGCCACACAACTAGGGCTCAGGAGGCCCCGTGATGCAGAGATCTCCTATTGTGCTGCAGATGCCCTGACAACTGCCAGGCAGGGAAAAGGTGGGAAGG
>NW_017731621.1:1347676-1357408 GCF_001890085.2 Hipposideros armiger | reverse complement strand
ATCTTTGTATAGGCATATTGTTATCCCACACAGATTACTTCATTTCATGCTCAAGAAAACCCCAGTGAGTTGGGTACTGTGCTTATCCCCATTTTACAGATGAGGAAACTGAGGTTCAGGGAAGCTTTCCCACGGTCACTGCTTTCGCTCTTGAACTTTTTCTTTTTTTCAACTCCCATGAGCATTTGAGAGCACTTGAGAGCTAAATTTAGACACTTTGGAAGAGAGCAACGATTAATCCCAAGCCTTAATCACTAATGATGATTTTGCACAGGGCACCTACATAGAGACATGTTTTCAGAGATAACATTGTGGACTTACTCAAATCGCTCCGCAGGTAATCACCTATTTACCCCATTGCTAACTGGAGGGATGGGAAGCCATTCCATCTAATCTCGTGTTTCATTCTTTCTCTCCTTTTCCATCTGTTCCTCCTTTTCCATCTGTTCCTCCTTTCCAGGGTGCCTGCTCAAGTCCCACAGCAGGCCTGCGTGTGGCTAGGCTGGGTCCCTGGTGGCCTGCTGCCCAGGCAGCCCCACCTCACATCTGTCTCTCTGTCCCTTCGTAAGCCACTCTGCCCTGAACTGAGCAAGACAAGCAGACAGGGAGGCCCCCAGTACCGCCTTGCCCCATCCCCCAAGGAGTCCTGCCTCCCAGCAGTGGGGACAGGGCCTGGGGCTCCAGAAACCTCAGCCAGGCCTGGGGTTCTGCTCTGCCTCTGTCTTGGGAGGCAGCTTCTGGGAGCATGCTGTCTGCTGCTGACATTCCTCTGAAAGCTGATTTGGAAAAGCCAATCTGATGACAACAGTATCCAGTTAAGGCTGCAGAGGGAGTTTGACTGGCAGGATGTAATTACGCAGCTTGGATTTGGTCCAAGACACGCTTCCAGGGAGGCCGTAGGACCTCAGAAGGCGCACAAGGTGGCTCCACCAGCAGCCCTGCTCCCTGAAATCTGAGCAGAGAGGGGAACAGGAGGCAGCTCCTGCTGGCTGCTCATCATGGAGGTGCTCAGCTCTGAACCCCCAGAGCAGAGCATGGGGCTCATGGGGTACCTGGACCCAGAGCATGACTTAGTGGGAAGCACCTCCAGGATCATTTTGGTCCTAGGTCCTCAATGCACTTGACTTTGAGAAAGGGATTCAGAGATAGCAGCTCACATCCATGGACACAGAGGAGGGTTTAGATTCTGGCTGAGCTTCTGGCCATGGAGAAGAGGCAACATCAGGCCTCGTGAAGGTCAAGGATGTCCCTTCTTGTCCAGCCCTCTGCACTCTTTCCTCTGCTTTCAGTTTATGGTCAATGCCTGACTATCCCCTCCTGCCAGAAGAATGAGAGTGCAGTCCATTTATAACCAACAGGCAGGTTTTGAACCCCTCCTTTGTGGAGATCTCTGGGATCCTGAGTGGACCCTGCCCCAGAGGGACATGCGGCAGTGGGGACAACGGACCGAACATCACTGACTGGAATGCAGGTCACACTGCGACCCAGGCAAGAGATCTGAGCAGGGAGCTTGGGGAGCCCAGAGGAGAGCATGGCTGTTCTGCCCAGGGGGACCCAGGAGGCTTCACGGAGGAGGTGACCTTGGAGCTGGGAATACCAAGCAGGTCATTAAGAAATGGAAAACAGTTCTCCCAGCGGGGCTGGGGACAGGTCCCAGTTCCCACAAGGCAGAGGAGCTTGTCTGCAGTCAGGGCCTGGCTCCCCAGAGTGGGGATAATGCCAGGCCACCTTCCAGGCAGCACGCTAACGGGGGGGCATCAAGAGCTTCTACTCAACCAGGCCCCTCATCCTCCTTCAGGCCCCCATCCAGCTCTGATCTATTCATCTTTCCCTTCTAAAAATGCCTCATTCATATGCATCGTCTTCCCGTCCTCCCTGCAACAATATTATCACCCCCACTTGAAACACATTTTTAAACATATACAAAAGCAGAGGAAGTCAGGGCCAGCTGAGTGGCTCAGTTGGTTAAGAGCTCGCTTAAGAGTGCGAGCTCTGAGCAAGAGCGGTTCGATTCCCAGCTCGAGCTGAGCTGCCGATGAGCTGCCAACAGGCGGCAGGATGGCTCAGCTAAAAAAAAAAAAAAGTAGAGGAAGTCATTAAATGCATCTCTATCACCTAAATTCAATTATTTTCAAGTCAGTCTGGTTTCATCCAGACCCCCTCCTATCTCCCCAGCCTCCATCCCAGACATAATATCATCTCATCTGTAAATATTTCAAAAGGCATCTCAAAAAGATCAGCATTTTTCTTAACACACACCCAACAATACCACTACCATTCCTTTAAAAATGTTATCAATTTCTGAATATTATCAAATATCCAGTTAGTGACCTGCAGTCTAGATTTTGCTGAATGCATCCCTGAGATAATATTTGACATGTTCCCCTGTGCCTCGAATGTTCTGTAAATTGATATTTAGATCTAAACATTTAACTGGAGTCAGTACAATTATTTTGGGCAAGAAACAAATATCAAAGGTGGCAGAGTTCCTTCCATTGGAGGCACACAGTGTCTGGTGGGCTCTTTCTGTGACGTTAGTAGGCACCAATGACCATTGCCAGGTGCGTTCGTCCCTTAGAGAGGTTGTCACATGGCATGGTCCTGATTCTAGAATGCCTTCATTGATTAGCTAGAATGCTTCTAAAAGAGACGCTTGCTCGGGGAGAAGCAGAATGAATGCTTGATTCTTTCCGTTTTTATACCCAAAAGCACAAATTGCTTCCCAAAGCACGAATTGCTTCCCTCACATTCTCCAAAAATGACCGATGCAAATATTTTTAGCATCGTTATAAAGGCTTGCATTTCAACCTATATGATATGTTTCCATCCATTGCAGTCCATCCCTGACTGATGTCTGAATCGCCACGTCTTTGGCTAGTAAGAACCACACTGGACCCTGTGTCCACGTTGAAAGCGTCCTTGCTTTCTGGGGTGATGGCATGTCCCAGGCTCACCTCGTGCACTCCTCTCACTCTTGTCTATTTCCATAGCAAGTCCCCGGACCCCATTCTCCAATCAGCCCATGTCTTCTCTGCAGCTAGATTAATCTTTCCTTAAGTTAATTTTAGCTCTGTTGCTCTTCTTGGGAGGCAGGGTGACACAGGGAACAAACATGAGCTTTGGAACATGGGGGAGCTGAGTTTGAAACCTGGCCATGTCAGTGCCAAGCTGTGCAGCCCTGGGCTGTTCACATCATCTCTCTGCGCCTCAGCTGCTATTTGCTAAATAATAATAATAATATCTTACCTTACAGGATCATGGTAAAGATTAAATAAATGTAAAGTGCCTCGCTTAGAATCTGAAGTAAGTGCACGTCAGTATCCATTCCTTTTCTTCTTGTTCTTTTCTAGAAATATCCGACTGCCTCTCCCATTGCTAACCTGTCAAGCCCCCTTGTAGTCTGATCCACTTTATCCCCCAGTCTGGTCTCTATGACTGTTCTCCCCACCTGCCTGCCAGTCTGGTCCCTCCAGAACCACTAACTCCCTCCCCAACCTTTATTTACACTGCCCCCTCTCTTACGTGCCCTACGTCCTTCTGTTTATTCAAATCCTACCTATGTGTGAAGACCCAGCTCAGATCCCTCTGTTTTCCCTCCTTCAGCCCTCAGTTTCTTCCCATCCCACAAAAGCCTGGTGGGGGCTCAGAATCACATTTCTGGGGCTCTGTCCCCTCCTCAGACTTCAGCCAGGATGTGGGAGGACACTGGACCCTGATCTTTACAGAGACCCAGTGATGGTCTCCTGGGGGCCTCGGTTTTCTAAACCATTGTGACTCCATCTGGAACATGGAGAAAAGCCCTCAATGACAAGGGAAAGCTTCCCTGTCCAGACTTGGAAGCCCGATCTGAAATGAAAGATGAACTCGGCACAGAACCTTTCTGTGGAAGAACCGTCCTACAGAGTGGCAATGAGCAAGGACACTCAGCCTCTGCTCCCCAAGGCAGGACAACCCCGCCAGCCAGCGAGTGACACACTGCCCCAAGGCACCACAAAATCCAGAGCTGGCAACTAGGACACCTGTTGTCCCCCTGTGGCCCTTCCCAAGACCCCAGGGTCTGGCTGAGGATGGAGCCCACAGGCTGACCTCAGCCACCGTTGTGCAGAAGGAGGGAGCACTGCTGGGGGGCAGGAGAAGGGGGACGGGTGACAAACGGAGCCCAGGGCCAGTGGTCTTGGGTTTCAGAAAATAACCTGAGGCAGGCTTTCTTGGATCTTTGGGTTTAAAAGAAATTCCTGCTCCTTCCCTCAAAAGGTGTCACCCTGATTAAAGGGCGTTAGCCATAGCAGGGCTCAAAGCTCAGCATAGAACAGCAACAGTGATTCAAGCAACAAGACTGGGATTTCCGTGCAGGACTGGAGGACGGGGGAGCCCCAGGATGAAGAGAGGGGCTGGGAAGCACTCCAAGAGGAAGATGGCCAGTGAGGAAATTACTGGAAGGACTGGCACGGGCCCCTTCGGACAGGGACTGCAACATTTGAAGTGACCACCTGTCTGCTCTGTGATGAGGCCACCTCTACTGACCCAAAGTGTCAAGAGGACACCTCCGGCTAAATTGCTCCAGGGGGGCGGAGGAAGTGGGCAGACCCCCAGCTGGTGGCTCTGTGCCCAGGGGCATCAGAAAAGCAGGCAGCAGGACGGCCATTGCTGGAGCAGGAGTGAGAACACCACAATTATTCGGGAAGAAAGTGGTCTGTGGCATAAGTGGGGGTGGAGTGTGCTCTTTCCACAGTGGAGCACAAATGCCCTCTCAGGTTGTTCTATGGGATATTAAGGGAAGAGTGCCACCCTCCCCCCCAAATGGGTGGAGCACGTGGGGACATCATGTGTGGCCCTGCTCTGAAATTAACCCCCTTCCTGGGCTTTGGAAAGGGAGGGGGAGGTTCCCAGGGAGGGATAACCACTTGCCATCACGTGATAAATAACATTTAATAGCACACAATGCCCCAGATTGCATTCCAACAGCAGCAGCTTGAATGCCAGCCCGTCTGCCTTCCCAGGCTTGTCACAGGAGCAGCATCTGGAAACGGGGAAAAGACCACCGCCCCAGCTGCCAGCGCCTCCCCCAGCCCTGCAGGCCACTAGTACCAGGGAGGTTTGCCCCTGGGGCCAGGGATGGGGATGGCCTGATAGAGACAAATACCTGTGCAAGTGCCTTTAAAAAAACCCTGCAATCGCTCTCTATTTGTGACAGACAAATAGAATCTGCTTTTGTTCGTCTTTCTAGAGGAGATCACATGTGCAGGCTCTGCTCCCAGGGCCTGCCTCATACCCCAGCCACTTAAAAGAGGCAGGGTGCCCCCAGGCCAGGCCTCCTGGAGACTCTGACCTAAGAATTCTTAGAGCTCCTCTCCCCTGCTGCCAGCCATGGAAATCAAAACTTAGAAGGCTTAGGGCACTCCCGCTGGGGTGCCAGGAAACTCTTTATTGTTAGCTTGCTTTTTCACTTCAATTCTTTTCAAAGACCCTTTCTCCTTGCTCAGAAGGCTGCAGCTTGTCCAAAGGAATGAACCCCACGAGGTTATCACGCCAACTTCCACCCCAGAGATGGCTGACAGAATCCCAGGAAGGGTCCCCTGCCACCTCCAATGTCACCCAACCAGGACAGGCCACACGGAGCCCAGAAGCAGGGCAGTGACAAGGGTGAGGCAGGTGAGGCACCCCCAACTCACTTCCAGGGCAAAGCCTGAGTGAGCCTCACCTGCAAAACCTGTAGGCTCTGGGTGTTTTTCCAAACACCCACCTTCCACCCTTGTGCTTCAAGCTGAATGAGGCCTGCAGCTCTTGTTGAGAGAGACGCTTACAGAGACAGGAGCCTGACTCTCCCAGCTCTGCCAAACGCCCCGAATGGTATTCATAGGCGGCTTCCTCCTCAACCTCATTTTCAGTCCTGATTTTTTCAGCCTGATCTCTCCACATCTCTTAAGCTCTGCTAATGGGATGAGCTCCGTGAAACGCCCCACGTGCATCTCCATCATAACGCCTTTTAATTTCCTTACAACTCTTTAACCCTTTGAGTCCCTTCCCTCGTTCATTCAGTGCTGGGCACAGACGGATGAAGAGGAGAGCTGGGGGATTGTGACATCCGTATCCTGAGGGTTCACAAAATCAGCAAGCTCAAAGGGGACACAGTTTGCAGGGTCCATCTGCCCCCAAGATGGGCCTTCGGGACCCTAAGCAGTGGAGGAACAGCATGCTGTAGGCCGGTGCTCTGTACCCCGCAACGTGTACACACACACACGGGAAACAAAAAGAACATAATGGCCTCTCTGAGGAGAGAGAAAAGCCTCAGGAGATCAAGTGGCCAGGAGGGGACCCTGGGGTCCTGCCTGTGGATGCTCTGTGTCCAGTGGGTTGGGCTTCTCTGTGCACAAGGACCCTCAGGTTCTGCTGGCCAAGCTGAGGACGTCCTCCCGGGGTGGCCTCCCCTCAAGTTCTAGCCTCTGGCTTCTTGGGGAGGGGGCCATGGAGGAGAGGATGGGGATTCTGACTCTGGAAGCAAGTTGCCGGGAACAGGTCAGGATGGGGAGACAGTCAGGGCCCAAGGGACAAGAAGACACAGCTGAAGGCAAACACACCTCTTTAGCAATTTAAGAAAGACCTTGGGAGGTCTACAGAGGAAGCTCAGCTCATACCACCCCAGATGTGGCAATGGACACTGGCACGTGGCCTGTGCTGGAGGAACCTAAATATTTCGCCTGTCTGCTCAGAGCTGTAACTGGGGGTGCCCTGAGCATTAGATCACAACTCTAAACTCCAAATTACATGGAATCTGTTGGAATAGAAACATTCCTGCTAAAACATGGATCCTTGAGAGCAAGTACTTTGTCTCTCTCTCTTTTTAAATTGTGGTAAAATACACATAAGATAAAATTTATCATACTAACCATTCTTAAGGGTACGGTGCAGTGGCATTCAGTACACTCACATTATTGTGCAACCATCACTACCATCCAGCACATCTTTCCAAACTGAAACTCTCTGTGCCTCTAAACACAAACTCCCCCTTTCCTGTCCCTCCAGCCCCAGGCACCCACCATTCTCTGCTCTGTCTCTATGGAGGTGACTTCTCTAGGGCCCTCATATAAGTGGAATCCTACAGCATTTGTCACTTAGCATAATGTTCTCGAGGTTTATCTGTGTTGTGGTATGAGTCAGAATTTCATTTTCGATGACTATATACGATTCCATTTTGTGTACAGACCACGTTTTGTTTCTTTGGGGGACTTAGTCTCTTTTGTCCACTGCTGCACTGCAGCACATAGAACCTTGCCGGCACACAGGAGCTGTTCAAATACGTGTTGAAAGAATGATTTACATGAAACAATCCATCGAAAGCACTCCTTTCAGGCACATAGTAAGCTTTATAAAATTATTAGCCACTGTGATCTGCCATCTTTATTCTAAATTCATCTGTATAAACAATGCACATGAAAGAGAGCAGCAGGTCTTAGCACTGCCAGGAACTGGTTGCACATGCGCACACAGGAAGAGGCAGCAGAGGTCACAAGTTACATGAAATGTTGCAGCTGCCTTTGAACTTGGTTACAACTGGAAGTTCTACCAGCTCCTGCCTAAGGAGGCGCTTCCTGGAGCCAGTCTGGTCCCTACCATCTTGGTGACTTTCTTCTAGAGACACACTATGGTGGGAGCCCCCGGTAACTGCCCTTTGTCACCCCCATCTGTCTCAGGGCCACCCTCCCCCCACCCCACCCCACCCACTTTCCTCACAGATGAACTACCCCTCCTAAAAGGTCTGGTGCAGCACGGAACACGTTGTTCACCCTTGTGAACGGCCAGCCGAATGAAATGGTGGAGGTAGGAAACTACCACTCTCCTGCTCCCCGCGGGCAACGCCTGCCGAAAACTGGGGTTTTAAAAAGCCATTTTTCATTCCAAGGAGAGAGAAGCCCTCTCCACCTACTCTGAACAAACTCCACGGGATTCAGATTCTCTGTCCTACAGACGGTGAGCCGGCAGCCAGGGCCGTCTTTCTTGTCACGTTTTCATGGCGCAGACCCACGCCCCCAGAGGGTGCCATTGTCTGAAGGCCTCTGCTCCACCACAGAGAAGCTGCAGGCTGGGGAGAGCCGGGAGGGAGCAGAGCTGGGAAAGAGGCTGCTATGTCTTTGCACAGAAAACTCTGGAACCTTTAACCCTCCGCTGGAACCTCCTGGCCCAGAGTTTGATGGGGGCCGCTCTATCTTCTCCTGTCAGATTTGCACAGCTCAGTGCGGCAGCCTTTTGACATGAAGTAATAATTGTCAGAAAGGGTCAGGGCTGTGCCAGCTGAGAAAACACCAGTGTGATGCCCTGAAAGGAGAGCGGGCCCTGCCGAATCAGGACACAGCCCATTAGCGGGTCAGAGGACCTTCCCCGCTGACATCCTCCTTCATGCTGCCTCATCAAGAAATCTGACATGGGACACACCCTCTGCACGGTCACCTCGATGGGGGCATGTGCCCAGCCCTCCTCAGAGTGGCGCTCGGCAGATGGGTTTAAACGCCATCATAAAAACACAATAGAAGGCATTTCACGGTTACTTTTGCCTTGATACAAAAGGAATAAATAACCATAGAAATATTGGAGATTACAGAAAGCACACAGATGGACTAAATCATCCATAATGTCACCCCTAAAATATGAGATGAGAGAGCTGTTGCCACTGTGGTGTAGAATTCTCCAATCTTTGTCAATGTGTACCTGTGTGATGTACAGATGTCTGTATACCATATGTGTGTGCATGTGTATGGATGTGCATGTGTATGTGTGTGCATGTGTGTGATGTACAGATGTCCTTATACGCATATGTGTATGTGCGTGTATGGGTGAGTGTGTGTGTGTGTGTATGTATGGGTGTGCATTATATGCATACATGTGTGTGACGTACAGATGTCTGTATACACATATGTGTGTGCATGTGTATGGACATGCATGTGTGTTGTGTGACTGTATGTATGGGTGTGCATTATGTGCGTACATGTGTGATGTACAGATGTCTGTATATGCATGTGTGTGTGCATGTGTATGAGTGTGTGTGTGTGTGTATGTGTGTGCATACGTATGTGTGTGTGTGTATGTGTGTATATATCCCACCTATCCATGGGGGATACTTCCCAAGACCCCCAGTGGATGCCTGAAATCTTGGATGGTACTGAGCCCTATATATACTATGTTTTTTCCTATATATACATAACTATGATAAAGTTTAATTTATGAATTAGGCACAGTAAGAGATTAACAATAACTAATAATAAAATAGAACAATTATAACAATATGCTATAATAAAAGTTATAATAAGATTTTTTTCTCTCTCTCTAGTAAGTTGTGTATTTTTTGGTCCAAACCTATGCCTGAATCTGTCACCTTCCCTGGCTTGCAGTAAATGGCTGGTGCCATTCATTTCAGGTGATCCCTTGCTCAAGTCCTCATATGAGCTCAGTGCATCCTGGTGGCACACAATGACTGCAGTTTTAACAAAAATAATTCTAAAGCATTCACAACATTGATGCGTTTGGCTGTTCCTTGATGTATTTATTGGGTCTTCGGAAAAGTCATGATGTATTTTGTCTATGTTTTTCAAAGGTCATTTATTTACATAAAGAACAAAGATCAATCAATGATATATTGCCCGTTTTGTTCAATAACCTTTTGCCATCTTTCAGTGATCTTCATAATTCCTTGTTCATAGAAGGACCTGTCTTTATTTGCGAAAAACTGAACAAGGTGCT
>NW_017731621.1:1339455-1344371 GCF_001890085.2 Hipposideros armiger | reverse complement strand
TCTCTCTCTCTCTCTCTCTCTCTCTCTCTCTCAGGCCTTCTCACAAATACACACATCACTAGGATTGAGAAGATTTTCTTTGCTAAAGAAGGACTTCACTCCTTCATACCTTCAACTTCACCCTGACACCTCAGACCAATCTGCTTTCTTTCTTCTCCAAACACTCAAACATTTTTGTTCGGACCAGTGGTGAATATACAGGATCCCATAAGTGAAGTCAAACTGCCGGGCTGCTTGGCTGATGCTGATATTCTCACTTGTAGAAACAACTTTGTCTACATGAGACAGCTGGTGAAAAGAACCCACTTGCTCTAAAGATGGTGTCATAAACTAATCCCGTTCTAAAATAGTCTGCATGGAAATGTGACCTCAAAACTGAGATCAGACAAAGCCAGTTGTTGGTTGCCTATGCGACATCTAGTCTCCCTTTCTTCCTCTTTATCCACAGTGGCCATGTGCCCGGCACCAGATAATGAGTCATAACAATCCTGTTTCTTGACTTCCCAAGTCTTCTTGCAACTCGGGCTAGCCTTATAACCCATTTCTGGCCAATGAGACCCAACGGAAAGTAGGCTGAGAATACTTCTGGGAAAATGTTTACTTTTCCTATTAAAGGGATAGGCTTGGCTGGTTCTACTCCTTGCCTCCCTTTCTGCCTTGAACACAGACATGATGTCTGGGGCTATGGCATCTATTTTGTAACCACGAGGCAAAGAAAGAGCTAGGGTAAGCATCACAGACTAGCAGAAGCAGTGGCAGCAAATGCCTCCATCTGAACACTGACAAAAGCAAACCCATATGTCTTCGAGCCACTCAATTGGCTCCCTGTTACTTGAAGCTTAACATTATTTTAAGGGAGACGCACCATGCTTGGCTCACTTTCCATGAATTTTGCTGTATCAGAAGGAATCTAAAGCAGATGGGGCAGGATTTCCACCCCAGTTTCACTCTCTACCACCAACCTTTGTAGAACAAACACAAAAACCCAAGCTGGGCAGATGAGATTGTGCGATTGTCCAATAGGGCTCAGGGATTGCTGTCATTGACAGGTTCAATGGGTGACATTGGATTTTAAGTCAAGGAAGATGTTAATTAAAGGACCAGCCCATCCAAGGCCAGTATATCTGCATCCTGGGTGGGAGCAAACCCTCAGAAGTCAGGAACACAGCCCTGACCAGTTATCATCAAGGAGGACAGAAGGGTCTGTCCAGCCACCCCAACTGCAGCCATGTGGCAGTGTCACCAGTCAGCAAGTGCTCTGTGTAAGTAGAATACATTTGAATGGAGCCTGAGTGGATTATTTTAAAGCAATTCACAATATCACCTGGTCCCAGCAGTTTATTCAGCACCAATTTCACAGCTTTAAGGGGGAAAAAAGGATAAAGAAAGGACCTGGAATTTATGTAGCATAATCCTACACATATGAGGTCTGATAATAAAGTTCGTGAACTGGTCCTAGAAAAAATGCGACATACATCATTGCTGAATATCACTATGGTTGCTTTTGAAGTACTTGCCTTTGGAAGCTATGCACTGATGCCATCGCCTAGTCCGCCCTTCAAAGCAATTTTGGAACTCTTTTTCTGGAATGGCCATGAGAGCTCTCGTATTACCCTTGATGTCCTGAATGTCATCAAAATGTCTTCCTTTCAATATTTCCTTTATCTTTGGGTAAAAAAAGAAGCCACTGGGGGCCAGATCAGGTGAGTAGGGAGGGTGTTCCAATACAGTTATTTGTTTACTGGCTAAAAACTTCCTCACAGACAGTGCCGTGTGAGCTGGTGCATTCTCATGATGCAAGAACCATGAATTGTTGATGAAAAATTCAGGTTGTCTAACTTTTTTCACGCAGCCTTTTCAGCACCTCCAAATAGCAAACTTGGTTAACTGTTTGTGCANTTTCTGGATGATGGATTCATTCAAACTGTCAATTGTCGACAATACACATTCGAGTTGATTGTTTGGTTCCTCGGTAGGAGCTCAATAAACAAGACACCTTTAAAATCCCACCACACTGAGAGCATAACCTTCCTCTGATGAATGTCTGCTTTTGATGTCGTTTGAGGCAAATCATCGTCAGGACCGAGACCGTTTGTGCACCACATTGTTGTCAACCATCCACTTCTCATCACCAGTTATCAGTCTCTTCAAAAAAGGATCATTTTCCTCATGTTTAATGAGCATATTGCATATGTTTATATGTGCTGTCAAATGAACTTCTTTGAGTTCATGCGGAACCCAAATATTGAGCTTGCTTACGTATCCCAGCTTCTTCAGGTGGCCGTGAACACTTGAATGATGGATGGTCAATGTTTCTGCAATCTCATGTGTTGTGTAACGTGGGTTTGGCTCGATCAATGCCTTTATTTTGTCATAAACCTCGGTGGGCCTCCCTGACCGAGGAGCATCATTGAGATCAAAATCACCAGCACAGAATTTCGGCAACCATCATTGGCACTGACGTTCTTATAGAGCATTGTCACCATAAACTTTATAAAGTTTAAAGTTTTCACGAGCTTGATGTGCGTTCTTCCCTTTATAAAAGTAAAACAGTAAAATATGGCAAAAATGCACAGTTTGGTCTTCCATCTTCAACTTGCTGTAAAAGCTCCAAAACTCAACCAAATCGCTCCATTTTTTTTAGAATGAAGCTAGAACTGTCAGCTGTCAAATGACATAGTAATAACATAGATGCAAATGACTCTAGTCCTTCCAAAAATGAACTAGCACCATCTGTTGCAAACATGCATCATGACTTGTCCAAAGACCCACTATTTCATAGTTATGTCAAATATTTATATGATTCCAAAGTCAAATACACAAGACAAGGTGAATTTAGTCAACTTTCCTTAACATGTGTGGGTCCTGGGACAAAGTGCCCGAGGTCCATGTCCCACATGTAACGTATTTTAAAGTTACAAATGGAGCCAACAAATTCTTAAGTAGAGTATGTCCTGTCCTCCTGTTAGACAAGTACTTCTTCACATGGATGTGGAAGCCGAATTTCAGTTTAGAATTCCTGGCTCCTTAGAGGCTACACTGGACTATGATGGCGTGAGGCGAGCCTGCGCCTCTTCCCCTTCTCTTCCCACTCCTCACTCCTTCTCACACCACATGTGGCCTCGCACGCACATATGTGAACACACCAGGCCCTGGTCAGCCCTTGGGTTGAGGGGCGTGCACACCTGTGGGGCCGTCTGCCCTCTGCAGGAAGGGCTCAGGGATTCGGCCTGCCCAGGCCCTCCAAATGGGCTTGGGGACAAGGAGGTAGGAAATTCCTCAGTCCCATGATCTAGAAGGGAGGGTGTTGTCTCCATTTCACTTGGCCCTGGGGACTCCTCACCCAACAGGTTATAGGAGGCAGGCCTAAAGAAAGACAGCTCTTATCCAGTACTGCCAGCAGCCCTGACAGAAAAACTGACCTTCACTCCCTGTCCCCTGCAGTTTTCAATTTATCATTCCATTTTATCAATAAAAGCAAATTTTATACATATAAGCATATATATTTACACACACAGACATTGACATGCAGACTTTCTACTCTGTGGTTGGGGAGAGTGGAGAGCGCATAGGAAGCACATTATCACATAAGCAGCCTCCTGACAGCTCACAAGGTGTCAGGTGGAGCCAGCAGGCAACACCAACCACAACCAGCAGCCTGTGACTACAGGGAAACAGCTTCCTGTCATTTTGAGGTAATTCTGTCAAAGAAAGCAGATATGATTAACTCACATTAACCAGTAGAAAATATAGTCTGCTTGATGCACCCACATCAAGCAAATTGGACATAAGGGAAGCAGACCCAGTTCAGATTCCATCAACAGCACCACCACCTTGACCTGAATTGCTGGTGGGGCCGGCTTCTCTTTGCTTTGCAAACACCTGAAGTGATTGTGCCTCTGGCCCTGCCAGAGAGAAGGAAGTAACTTCTTTCCAGGGCGCTGTGCATGCTGAGGAAACCTAATTCATTCACCCACAACCATTTCCAAACTGCCACCTGCAGTCCCTCAGTTTTTCATGTTGATCCAGGCCTGTATGCCCCACTTTTGGAATTTGCTTTATCTTCTTCAGCTCCGTTTTGTGCCAGCTCTTATCTGAGATAAGAGGGGTGTTTCACGGCACTACAAATTGCCAGCTCTCCACTGAAGCCCCATTTCCTCAGCTGTCAGGGAGAGAGCCTTACACTCTTCCTGCTGAATGATGAGGAGGGTGTAAATCAAAGTCTAGTCAAGTTGGGAGGGTGAAATCAGAAAAACAAAAATCAGACTCCCAGGTGCGAATCAACTTATGTGTCTGTCTATCACTAACAAAGAGCTGGATTTGTCAGGGACACACCTCTTCCCTGTGGACACTGCGATTCATGTAGTGGCCATTAGGAGGCCTGTGGGGTTTGAGGGGAAGCACCTCTCCTTCCCCACCTCCCCCCACTCTCTCCCCACCACCCCCCACCCCCGCCCAAAGCTGAGAGAATTGGAAAATCTCTGAGCCAGTGAAGAGTTCTTTTTTTTTTCAATATAAATAAATAAGCATACATTATTTAAAACTTACTATAGTTTTATTTATAAGAACAACAATGGTGTCCACTCACTAAAAACATCCACCTCTTATAAACCACCACCTAACTTTATCTTGGGTTGAAAATCTGTCTGAATGTCTTTAGAGTTAGAAATATCAGGAGCAATGTTCACTCCATATTAGCCTCCCTCTGCTTCCCTAAGTAGCAATTAGCAGAGCTTCACTGGAGGCTCTTGAAATCCCTTTCCTGAGAGAAAACCAATAGCCCCTCTGCAATGGGCTCTTGTCTCCCCTTGCCTTTGTTTTCTCTCCATTTGTGCAATTAAAAAAAATCTATATGGAAGCATGGTAGCCAGGCTGCCATACCTTCCTCATGACTGGCTACCCAATCAGGAATAAGG